>NC_072739.1:154333346-154385367 GCF_026930045.1 Uloborus diversus
TCTAAAAATTATTTAATAATTCAGAACGAATTTATTTGACTCAAACTGTCTTTTCTCAACAATTTGTTCTTGAATTGAACTTAATGCAAATATTTTTACCCAGCTCCTGCATCTGTTCTAAAATTAAGAAATTGAAAACGTTTTTGAAAACCTTTACATTCTGTAGTAATACGTAGAAAAATTTAAAAAATAACAACTGAATACAAGCGAAATACGAAAGTACTGTTAAACCTCCCCAAAATGTTGTTCGGTGTTGTTTTTTTTAATTTACGATGGTTTTGCCAAGCTATAAAATCTCCTCGAAGCTAAAAATTGTCTAAAACTCTGCTAGCAGTATACTTTCGAATAGAAAATGGTATGCGAAATTTTAATTTTTAAATTTTTTTTTAAAAATGGAACTTACTTCTTGCAGTGAGATTGAGTACGAAATAAGCTAGATAATTATATTGAAGAACAGGTTTTGAAAATATTAAGTGCTATTATTATTAAAGTATATGCTAAAAATAACATTACGAAGAAAAGTACACTGTTAAAAGTTCAGGAAACTTTTACGGTAAATATTACTGCAAAATGGAGTGTTTACAGTACAGAAAAAAAAATTGCAGTGAATTGTACCGAAAAAATAAACGATTGCAGCCCCAATTGATACACCACGTGACTTACAGTGCGAAGCATAAGACACTGTAACAGGAAATATCCAACGTTGCTTAGCACAAATAAACAGATTTCAGAATACACGTGTTTCGAGGTTTCAAGGAACCCCTTTTTCAATTCAAAGGTGTGAGCTTCTAGATGTAAAGACACCCAGTAAAAGCAATGAAAATGGACAGCAGACAGTTTAAATATCAAAATAAGCAATAACAAAAGCAAAACAAGACAAAACGGAACTCAAAGTCAAGATTTATTGCATGATTCCCTCCCAGAGAAAACCGTTAAGCAGTTAATTTCAGTAAAAAGGCCCATAAAGTACATGTTGCTGCCAAAATGAAACCGCTTATATTTCCCGTGACTCGATGTGTCTTACCGCTACGGTGGTCAGAAAAGCCGCCTGCCAATCCGAAGGTCCCGAGTTCGAACCAGCTGCTCGCATGTTGCTCTGTTAACTTCGTCTATCCTACTGTAAAATTTTGCAGTAAAATAGGATTTTACAGTAAAAGTTTCAGGCAACATGGATGCCAATAACTTTTTTCGTAAAATTTCAGGGTCTGTTTTAACAGTGTACGGTATATCTTAAAATAGTTTCCTTACAAGCAAGTTATAATAATTTTGCTTCTACTTTAGCGTAGTTGGCATAAACTTAGTAGTTAAAAATTATTTTCCAGCTAGTTCGTTGGAAAAGAAAGTAATAAATGTATACGAAGCATATGACGGTAGTTCATTCTGGTAGTGATTAATTTTATTTCAAGGCATTAATTTGAATGATATTAAAAGATATTAAAAGGGTATCGTTGGACAAGTTTTCGTAAACGATAAATGTTTATTTGTATATATACCTGTGGTTAATCAACTGGTTTTTAAATGTATTATGTTAAACTCACAACTTATCCTTAGGTATCAGCTTTTTTCTTTTTTATTTTTTATTTTTTGAACAGCCACAATTTTTTTAATAATTAAACAAATATAATCATTAACACTAAATAAACCATTTATATTTATCACTCCATTTTTGGATCACATTACTTATTGATAAGACTGACATTAAGAAAAGGTCATAAAATGAAAGGAGTTATAAAGTAAGATCGTAATAAAAATAAAACATGTTTTTGCACGTTTGGGTTTAGTTGTATTAACACTGAATAAATGTAACTCACATCTCTACAAACTCATTGCACTAGTTAATATGTCAACTAAATTATGAACGTGTTTTTGGCTTTAATACTACATAAATTGTACAGAATAAAAATACTGAAACAAAAATAAATATTTACATATCCAGACATTTATTTTTCACTTTATGCAAAATTTTTGAAATGTATGTAGTACGCTTGCACCTTGAAGTGATTTTTAAGGTTCTGATTATATTCAATTTCCTTGGCAGTATTTTCAGAGTTGTTCCAATTCTTAGAAGTCGAGTCTTATTTCGAGTGTTCTGCTGTGTCGAAAGAAGGCTGAAAGCTATGGTTTATACTAGCATTTACGATGATTTGTGTGCATTTGATTGAAAGTTAAACTTACGAATAAAACTTATATTGCAAAGAGTAAAACATATAAATTACATCTGTCGACATAACAGCCGAAACGTTCGTTTTTTCCCCCCAATAAGTAAAACAACGAACTTCACATCGTAAAAACCAACATTGTAAATGACGGATAAAAAAAATTACAATTTTCTTTTGTTTAGAAAATGATATTTTTTTATAAAAATATGCTAAAATTGAACTGCGCAAGGCATCGTATCGTTGCAAACACTCTGAAAAAACTTAGTTCGTATCAGATAAAGCTACGAGACTTCACCGAATTGTCGTGTGAAAAGCACTGGAAGTGAAAGTCATGAAGTATGTGTAAATATCACTATTATGATGAGAAATGTACATTACAATTGTTATTTTAGTTTTAATAACATTATTTGTATCAATTTTTATTTCAGTAGTACGCTTTCATGTTCTGCATCTAAAAATGATATGAAAAAATTTTAGCATTTTTTAAAGTCACTACCCAGACAGCACAACTTGGTCCTCAGGACGTCCGAATGATGTCATTTCATGGCATCTTCAAAATACTAGTTCATCCTCGGGATGTTTAAATTCGATCCCGCGGCGATCCTAGGACATCCCAGGCACCAGTGAATATCCGCTAATTGTGCATCTACGAATGGTCCGAAGGTTGTCCGACTCGGATGAGCGGTCATCCTGAGGACTAAAGCATTTTGTGATCCTCAGGACGTTTAAAAGACAACATCCTCAGGTCGTCCAGCGGACAACATTCGTTCATCTTGCGGCTATCTTTCGGACAGAAGCAATTTATGGTTCATCCCCAGGACATCAAATGGACTATATTAAATGTCCAAAGGACATCCTACGAACTACATGCGTCCATTCTTAGGACAGCAATTGACTCCCCCTAGGATAAATAGCCAAATAATATCATTTTCAAAAAAAAAAAAATAAACTTTGAGTCGTTGATATTTTGGTTCGTTTTAATTATCTTATTTTCGCCAATTCAAAATTCACTCAGTGCACATATTCTTAGTTAAAATACTATTTTTAGGTCACAGGGAGTAAAAAATTTTCTTTATTCACATGCAATCGAAACGTTCTTTTTAGGCCATAGCGATTTGAAATATGCTTCTCCGAGAACAGGAAATAGAGACAGCTCACAGTCTGCTCTAATATACTTCTCACGTCACAGCGAATTAAAATGTACTTGTGAATTCGCAATCAACTGAAATTTATTTTTCAGGTCACAGTGAAACTTAAATACAGGAGTCGGATCACAGTGAATTCAAATAAACTTTCGTTGAACTACATATCACGCCCGGAACCGTCATAAAGGTTTTACCTATATTTAGACAGATTTCTAATAATAGTGTACCATATATTCTCTGACAACATCAAAGGAATAAAATACTTACCCCATGGTGACAAATTTAATTTGACGTTTTTAAACGAGATAAGTTTTCTCTTCTCCCACAGACAAAAGAGGACTTGTAGAGATGAACCTAAAAAATAATTAAATCACGATTATAACCTATTTTATAATGTACAAGCAATTCTTGTGACTATATATATATATATATCGTATAGGAACCAAACGTATAGAAAAGCATGTAATAAACTGAGTGGCAAATTTAAAGTCATAAAACTATTACTATTGTCATTAATTAGAACATTTAACAGGAATTTTTTGCCCCCCTACCCTTTGGCAATTTTATTACTATACTAGTGGTACCCGCACGGCTTTGCCCGTAATAGAAAAATTAAAAGATCTTTCGGTTCACCTGTATATTTACAAATAATGTATGGTGACTTTTCTCGCCAATTGGCTTGCACCCATGTTACAGTTCCACGTAATGATAATTTTGTATCTCGCCAATTGACTTGTGCCCATGTTACGGTTAAACGTTTTGATAATTTCGTAATTTACTCGTCCATCTTATGATATTTTTGTTCTTAAACTTGGAATAGAAAAAGAACCTCATCGAATATTCGAAAAATCGCTTCGAGGTGCACACCCATACGCTACAAACTAACTTTGTGCCAAATTTCATGAAAATCGGCCCAACGATCTAGGCGCTATGCGCGTCACAGAGATCCTGACAGACAAAGAGACTTTCAGCTTTATTATTAGCAAAGATTTTTAAGTCAAAATTGACGGGGGAAAATGAATAAATAAGATGGCAAGAAAAATTGGATGGACTCGCAAATATTTATGAGAATGCCAACATTAAAAGTTTCTTTATACAAATCTAAAAATAATTTTTGAAAAGTAACTAGGCACTAACAATGCGAATAATTAAGCACATGTGTTTTGATGGGTACAAAAATCGTTTTTTTTTTATAGCAAATCAAGTGAGCTAATGGAAGACAGAACATCCAACATCATATAATCGGTATGTTTGGTTTAAAAAAATCAATATCTAGAAAACAAGGACTAAGTTGATGTTCATTACAAACAAGAAAAATGTCGTAAAACATTACTTTCATATAAGTTATTTCGAGAAATATGTTTTTAAAAAGAAATCTCTAAACATCTCAGTCATTCAGAGAAATCAAACAATAACAAAAATCTGGTGCTCCTATTGTTATATCGACATTTTCATCTAGCCTGCTTTTCGTTACCCTTTGATGTATTTGGGGGGGGGGGAGCGAAACGTGGAGTAAACCAAATAACTAAGAGCCCTTTTTTTTACTTCCTTTTACAAAAAAGGAAGTATTGTATTCGCGAAAAAATTTTCACTCAAAAATCGCCCTTAATTTCCATTTTGCTCACCCCCAAATGAATGTTGAGTTTTTTTTTTCGATTCGACCACATGCGGAAAAGTGCCTAAGAATGTATAGACACGCGAAATATCCATTTTGACCATCACCGAGGTAATTACAACGACTTTTCTCGTGACGTCTGTATGTATGTGCGTATGTGTGTATGTGCGTATGTGCGTATGTATCTCGCATAACTCAAAAATGGTATGTCCTAGAAAGTTGAAATTTGGTATATAGACTCGTAGTGGGGTCTAGTTGTGCACCTCCCCTTTTGGTTGCTTTCGGATGTTCCTAAGGGGGTCTTTTGCACCTTTTTGGGGGGAAATCATTGTTAATTTCGATGTAAACTCAAGTGGCGTTATAATTTGTCGGACACTTGGCGATATATCGCCAGTCTTTTGGTCGCCAAGTTTTGTCGCCAACTTGGCGACAAATTTGGCGGAGTTTTTTTTTTTTGGTTTCAATTTGGCCATTGTTGGTGATATTTAGAGAATAAATATTGAATCACATTAAAATAGCGAATAATGGGGAAATGACATTAAATTGGAGTAAAAGGAAGTTATGTGATGCACACATCAGCTCGTTTAATACTAATTGTTTTATATGCACGAGCGTTCGAAAAATGTTCTATATTTAAAATATATTCTTAAGGAGGGATAATTAATTAGCGATGTGTTTAATGCTGCATACTGAAGAAAATTCTAATCAAGCCATTTTATCCCCATACACACACACAAATACAAATATACAATTGTGAACAATTTAATTCCAAATCTCGAGTTCTTAGTTACTGTATTATCATTTCTAAATCAACTTAACTTTTTTAGCAAGAAATCAACTGTGTTTAAAACTCAATTTGCATTTGCTGTTGCCCTGAGGACAAAGCAAATCTCATAAGAACAACAAAACTTCTCAAACAATCGAAATTGAATCGGATCCTCTAAAATTGCTGCGCTATTCTCATCACTCAATCAACTGTTCTGCTCCTAATTGGACGATTAAAAGACGGAAATTCGAGACTATTCCTGCTTTTGTCTCTAACCGCCGAATAATGCGGCGATAAAGGATGGGTAATTGAGCCCAAGTCGCTGGGGGTTCGCAAGATAAATAGGAATGAAGTACAGGCTAATGAAAGTTCCTGTGGCCGAAATCCAGCAAATCGATGACTGTGCTACATTTGAGCGCAAATAATGAAACTTAATCGAATACCGTTTTGTTTCTTCTATTTGCACTCTTTTAGAATGTCATTAAGAGAGAATTTCTGCAAAAGAAAACATTGATTTGTTGATTCCATTTTTATACAGATACAGATTTTGGGATGAAGTTTTGATAATCTATTGACGTTTTGATAACTATTTATTTTGGCAAATTGTCATAAAAAATGGACTTTTTGATCTTGATTAAAAGTGTTATAGAAGGGGTTTGATAATTTGAAAATCAATACATACACATTTGTTTTAAAAGACCCAGACATTGCTTGTTATGTAATTTGCTAAAAGGGCAAAAGTGACTACAACTTCAATTGCAGGATTCCTGGCAGAACAAAAGGTGTTGCATATACTTTGTCCAAATTTGAATCATATTTGTTTTAATTTTTTCAGCCATGTACATCTATCTTTTAAGGAACTAATACGGCATCCCATCAAAAATATTCCCCTTCCTTCAAGAAACTAGCTTTTTATCTTTCCCTAACTGTTTTTCCAAACGAGGCAGTCAGAAGTAAAGTGATGTACGTGGCAAAATTTAAAAAAAAATGCATAAAACCAGTACAAATGAGAGGAAAAGCTCTCATCTGCTATGGGATAAGAAATAGGGCTAACAGACCTCATAGGTACTGCTATACAGCAAGATTTAGGAAAACATTTTAATGAAAGCCTTCCTAGGATCTGAATTTCAAACGCGATTTACTTAAAACTTTAAAACACCCACTTACATCCCTTTGCTTTCACTGCCTCAAATATCCTTGACTTCAAATTCTTTATTTTGTATGCTTTATTCCTTTTTGAAATTAAACTTCAGTTTTTGAGCAATCACGTTTGCTTATTGTTCTTATTGTTCTCACTTTACTGTTTTGATGTCCTTTGATTTTATTTTCCCACCAGCACCCTCTGCAGCATCACCGTCGACCGGCTCCCCACCGAGCTACTCCTATAGCGAAAACAGGCTCCAGGTTGCATCCATATGCTACACACACGCGCATACATACACAACTACACACGCACACGCGCATACATACACAACTACACACACACACACACACGCGCACACACAAATAGATACACCTACACACACATACACAAACACATACACACACACGCGCACACACAAATACATGCACCTACACACACATACACAAACACATACACACACCACCACATACACACACTCAAGCACTGACATACACACACACGCATACATACAGACACCTACACATACATACAAACACCTACACACAACTACCCAAACACTCATCACACTCATGCCTGCACACAGACACAAACACATATGCCTACACACACGTACACATTCCCCACCACACACAAGCACTCATACACACAGCTACCCACACACTCATACCTGCACATAGACACAAACACACATACCCCCACACACACATAAACACACATGCCTACATACACACACACATACTCGTGATTGCGAAAAACATAATTTGAATTCAAAAGGTCAAAATTCAAATTAATTTTTCTTTTCTTTTTTGGCAAGCTATTCAATTAAAAATAAATTGTATATGTGTCTATTTCAGCAGTTGTTTTCATAATTCGAAAAGTTTTATGTTATTTACTGTTTAGTATATTTTTGATACAACTTTGTTTTACTTTTAAATCAACTATTGGCACATTATAGCCTATTAAGGCTCATCTGCTACTGAAACCAGTAGATCCAATCAACTAACCTTGCAAAACATATAAGTTTTCCATTTCCTTGTTGTGATATGAATAAATACAACATGAGAATAGCCATAAATATAAAACAAAATCAGTGATTAACTTTAAAAATCTAGAAATTTTCTTAAATCTCTTCTTGTTGTCTCAAAAATGTAGCGATAAATATTTAGGATAGGTAGAGATTACATCTAAAGGATTGAGAGAATTACTTAGCAACGCATAACTGGAAACGACAGGGGAAAGTAATAGCAAAAGTTCAAAAAAAGAAAAATTAATTTGAATTTTGACATCTTGAATTCAAATTATGTTTTTCGCAATCACGAGTGTGTGTATGTAGGCGCGTGTGTCTGTGTGTGGGGGGTATATGTGTTTGTGTGTAGGGGGTATGTGTATGTGTGTGTAATGTGTGTGTATGTGCATGTGTGTTTGTGTCTGTGTGCTGGCATAAGTTTGTGGGTAGTTGTGTGTATGAATGTGTGTGTATGTGCATGTGTGTTTGTGTCTGTGTGCTGGCATAAGTTTGTGGGTAGTTGTGTGTATGAATGTGTGTGGGGGGGGTATGTATATGTGTGTAGGCATATGTGTTTGTGTGCAGGCATGAATGTGTGGGTAGTTGTGTGTGTAAATGTCTGTATGCGTGTGTGTATGTTTGTGTGTAGGTGTATGTGTGTTTGTGTTTGTGTGTGTGTATGTGTGCGTGTATAGTTGTGTATGTATGCGCGTGTGTGTAGGACATGGATGCAACCTTTAGACGGCTTTCGCTATAGGAGCAGCATCGTGAGGAGTCGGTGGCGGTGAGAAAATAAAATCAAAGAACATCAAAACAGTCAAATAAGAACAATAAGCAATCGCGATTGCTCAAAAAAAAAAAAAAAAAAATGAAAAGAAATTATGTAAGAGTTTTTCACAGGAAATATTTACTGTACATAGTCAGTGCTACTGGCGTACTAAGTGGAAACAACTAATAATATTACAAGAGATACTTGATGTTATCCCTATTTGACTGCAACAATCCAAGAAACCCAATGTGTTGAACTGCGTTCAGCAACCAGTGCCCCATCATCTAAAGTGACAGCAGAACTGGAGCACGATTTGAGGTTACTTTTTGGCTGTACTCATACCGACGGTTTTGACTATTGGAACTTGACGGGAAGAACGGTTTAACTTTCAGTAAAGATTTCGATTTGGTAAAACATGTTACAAAATTTCCCCAAGAAGTGGCGAGAAACATCCCAAATACGAGAAACCTACTCTTATTTCAAAGTTAACTTTTCTTATCATGTTGGCGTATCATATCACACTTCGGGGTCCCCCGTACCCACCACTATTGGTGTTTTAACAGGTTGGATGGGGCCCTGAAGACAGCCTTTTTTTTCTTCATACCTGAAGTCGAATAATCCCTGGTCCAGCACCAGAGATATCGATTCGCTTGCGAGGACTTTGTGAACATACTTAACCCCTTCAGTCGGAATAATGAAATATTAGACCAAAAATGTTGATATTTGGTACACAGTGTACCATGGTAAAGCGTATCTTATAGACAAAATTTTGAGTTTGTAGGACAAAAATTAAAAGAGTTATGGCACGTCCAATATTCCGGACTTATATTTTTGAAATCAATATTTCATATACAAAAAACGATAAAATACCTAACAAACTTCATTATAAAATGGTCTACAAACAATTATAAAACATAATATAAGCGTTTGAAACGATTAATTAAAAATTATATAATTTTTTAAAAAATCAGGAAAAAAACCTCGCTTTTCAGATGAAAATCCAGGGTTGGAAAAATGAGCCACTCTCTGTCTCTCAATCCTTATATGTCAGTGTTGTCAATCCCAAAACGAAAAATTATTTCACAGATTATAATAAGTAGAATGTAAAGAGTCAACGACAAAAAAAAATCAACTAATTAAGTCAATTATTAAATGATTATCAGCTGTTTAAAGGGTATGTCCGGTACACCGGACACCAGGTTTGAAGGGGTTAACGTGCCCCATTCACGAACACGGAGGATCTTCGAACGGCTGGACTCGAACCCGGGACCTTTCGGTTACGAGTCTGACGCCTTACCGATCAGCTACCAGGGCCTTCTTACGATGACAGCCACTGCCTACCTTAAGTGTTTCAATGCTTTTCTCTGTTATTGTCGCTTTCACATCGTGACTGCAGGTAAAATTTCGAGCAGCCGCTGTAAAACAATTTATCTAGCTCGCAATTTGTTCTAATTATTTTCAATTAATGTTTCCCATTAGCAACTGCTCTATGCATGACGTTTATGGCTATGGATCCCTATGCACTCCCTATTTCTTTAGAGGTAATCTACATTACTTCAAAGTTTGGCTACATTTTTGTAATTCTTGCGTCCATAAAACCCTTAAATAAGTGTCTCCAATTTGTTTCTTTATTTGCGGATTTCATTACGCATATTTTCTGTTTTAGAAGTTCCTTGATTACCTTCAGTTTTTCTCCCTGTAACTTTGATCAAATATGGCAACATAAAGTAGGATTCCCGTCAGACCTGTTACTTCAAGTTATTCCAAGGTGAGGGAGCATCGTTGCAGTACAAACTGAATAAAGTTTATAAGAAAAAACCCTCATCAAAATACATGCAAAAAATGCGTCATTACATTATGTTTCTATAATACGAGAGACCTGGTTTAGCCATTTGACGAGCCTGGCTGTCTAATGGGCATAAACTGTAGCCAAACATTAGCTTCTAATTACTAGTTTATTATGCAGCAGTGTTGGGCATCAACTAAAAAAATCAACTAAATTTGTAATTGATTGATTAGTTGACTAAAGTAATCTGACTCCCATTTAGTTCAGACTAATATTTTAAAAATTTAATTCAATTGCAGACGAAGATTAACGTTAGTTTAAACTAACTCGTTAGTTGACTAAAAAAACTAATTTAGTTCTGATTGATTTAGTTCAGATTAAATTAATCAGATTGAATTTAATCAAACTAAAAGTAATCAGATTAAAAGTAATCAAATTGATTTGATTACTTTTTTAATTCAGATTAAATTCGTAAAATATTGCCACAAAGTCAATTCTTCTCCCAGTCGGTGTGGCGTGATCGGGTAGGCTTCGGACTACCACCTCGACGACCTCGGTTCGAAACCGACCGCGGGTTGGTGATTTGAAAAGAGAATTAATCGTATGCTCTTGTAGTTACCTTTATTTGTTTTATTTCCTGTTCTAGTAGTTTCTAGAATGTTCCAAAACATGTAAATTTAAAATATGCAAATCTTGCATTCTGGAATCTTCGATCACTGTATATAAGTGACTTGTTTCTCTGTCTGAGGGAGTTCTCAGCCGAGTGTAGCTGTGGTGCTCTGTTAATAAACTACGTCTCTTGCTTTACCTAGAGTGTTCACTTGGTCTCCTTACACTATCTACGTGACATTTCTGGTGGAAGCGCCGGGTAATCCTTCTGCATCCTGGAATCGACTGGACTCCGAAGGAGTAATCGCTTACGAGAAATTCCGCCTGAGTACGGACTATTCACACCGCCTGGCCGAGTAAAGAAAACCAAGGACATGTCCACGGATACTAATACGTCTGAGACCAAGCCAGTGCTAGCCACTCCACTTGTGCAGCAGATCAGAAATCCTTCCGTCTTTCGCGGAGAACCTGGGCAAGACCCAAACAAGTGGCTTAAGGAGTATGAAAGGGTTGCGCATCATAATAAATGGGATGACCTTTTCTGCCTGTCGAACGTTTACTTCTTCATGGACAGTACTGCTCGGCAATGGTTCGAGAATAATGAAGACAAACTGACTTCCTGGGAGCTGTTTAAGGCCGAATTAGGAAAAATCTTCGGCGACAGCAAACATGCAAAGCAAAAAGCTGAAGAAGAACTGAAGAAAAGAGCCCAAAGGCCTGGAGAAAGCACGACATCTTATATCCAAAGTGTTCTGGGACTTTGTCAAGAAATAAACCCAAACATGTCAGAAGACGACAAGGTTTCTCACTTAATGAAGGGGGTAGCAGAAGACATCTATCAGACACTGCTAACCAAAGAACTGAAAACCACCGGGGACTTTATTAAGTGGTGTCAGTACATCGAGGACATGAAACAAAAGCGGGTTGCTCGAGTGAAATTCGATCGCCTGCCGAACGTCGTCCCGATGGCTTCAATGGACGAAGAGACGGACTTAGCTGCACTTATTCGCCAGATAGTGCGAGAAGAGGTCCAACGCCTGCTCGCACCAAGTACAGAAGTTGCTCCGCAGCTGCAATCAATCGAGGCAATAGTCAGAGGGGAGGTGCAGGACGCCCTTGCACCTATCTCAACTTCATGTGACCCGTGGACGGTGGTGCAGAAACCACCACAACGACCCCAACTGCCCATCAGAAGACGACCAATACCCGTGACCGAGCTTCGACCCAGGAAGACTGACATGTGGAGAACTACCGACAACAGACCTGTTTGCTTCCACTGTGGTCGCCCCGGACACGTCGTTCGGTACTGCCGCGAGCGACGAGCTGTTTTCGATGCTTACCGGACCAGCCGAGGAAACGCCATGGACAGCCGAGCCGAGACGAGGGATCACGTCGACTATAGTCAAGCAGCCGCCAGAAAAGTCTCGCCGAGCCCCACTAGAGGACGATCACCGACACGCCGCTACAGAACGCCGTCACCTTACCGCCGTCCCAGTGTCTCTCCTAGCCGCCGCCACGAGGAAAACTAAGACCTGCGACTTCCCTAGGAGGTGGGGTCGCCGCCGAAGAAAATCCTCCGACTGCTTCGAAGATGTCCGGAAATCATCTTGAGGTTATGGTCGATAATCATCCAGTACGTGCTCTTGTCGATTCCGGAGCATCTTCTTCCATTATTTCCGACCAGTTTCGGCATCATCTCCGTAAAACTATGTTCCCGACCAAGGATAAAGTCTTTCTGAAAGTCGCTGATGGAACTTATGTCCAGCCACTCGGGAAATGTGTGCTGCGCTTACAGATCAACGGACGTATCCAGCCTTTTGAATTTACAGTATTGCCGAGTTGTAGTCATAGCGTCATTCTTGGATGGGACTTCCTGGAAGCAACACAAGCCGTAATAGACTGTGGAAAATATGAGTTGACACTCGACGACACACTACTGGAAGTTCCAGAGCGTCAGACGTGGACTCTACATGCTATAGACGATTACACAATACCTGGACGTTCTATGGCTAAAATACTCGTCAACAGTGATAGTGGAGATCACAATACTGACATGATCGTTGATGGAAATAGAGTCCTGCTGTTAGAAAAAGAACTTGCACTTCCTGCTACAGTCATCACATTGCGTGACGGCCGAGGCGAACTGTGGATAGCCAATGGACAAGCTGCAGCTCAAATCATACCAAAGGGTATGGCTTTGGGCCATGCGGAAGCCATAAACAAGGACTATATCAGCACGATAAGCGCCACAGAAGCACCTAGCAGGGTTCAAACGAAAAGTAGATACAGTTATGTCGACGACTTTAGTATGTTAGCACCGAATCTTACTGATCAGCAAAGAAAGAAGCTTTTAGACGTGCTTAAGAATTTCTCCGAAGTTTTCGATCAAGAGAGAGAATCGCGATCCCTGAGAGGGACGGTTAAACATCGGATTGACACTGGCGATCATGGACCTGTGAGCCAAAGGGCATACCGAGTGTCTCCCATAGAACGTCGCATAATCCAAGAAGAAGTTGATAAGATGTTAGACAGAGGAATAATCCAACCGTCTGAGAGCCCTTGGTCGTCACCAGTTGTCTTAGTAAGGAAAAAAGACGGAAGTTGGCGCTTTTGCGTAGATTACCGCCGTCTAAATAAAATCACTAAGAAGGACGTTTATCCTCTACCCCGTATAGACGACACTCTCGACTGCTTGAAGGGCGCCAAATTTTTCTCATCTATGGACCTCCGATCCGGATATTGGCAAATCGAGGTAGATGAAGCCGACCGTGAGAAGACGGCATTTATCACTCCGGAAGGCCTATATGAATTCAAAGTTATGCCGTTCGGCTTATGCAACGCACCTGCCACTTTCGAGAGAATGATGGACAACTTACTACGTCACCTAAAGTGGACGATGTGCCTTTGCTACTTAGACGACATCGTAGTGTTTTCTAAAACTTTTGACGAACACCTCACGAGATTAAGTACCGTTCTTGATTGCCTCCGGGGAGCTGGCCTTGTTCTGAATGCCAAAAAGTGTACCTTCGCCGCCCAAGAAATTAAAATTTTAGGCCATCTTGTGTCCGAGGACAGTGTTCGCCCTGATCCAGATAAATTGCAAGCTGTCAGCTGTTTTCCTGTACCAAAGAATGTCCACGATGTTAGGAGTTTTCTAGGATTATGTTCTTACTACCGCCGTTTTATCAAAGATTTCTGTCACCAAGCTCAACCACTTCAAATGCTGCTGAAAGGCGACACAAAATTCTGCTGGGCTAGCGAACAGGCTAAAGCATTCCAGAAGTTAAAGGAGGCCCTCACCACGGATCCTGTCTTGGGGCTCTACGACGAGAACGCTCCTACAGCACTACATACAGATGCCAGCGGCTATGGAATTGGCGCAGTTCTCGTTCAAGTCCAAGGTGGACAAGAGAAAGTCATTGCCTACGCCTCACGGACGCTGACGAAGGCAGAGAAGAATTATTCCACCACTGAGAGAGAATGCCTCGCTGCTGTATGGGCAGTGCACAAGTTTCGTCCATACCTTTTTGGAAAGCCGTTCACCATTGTTACTGACCATCATTCCTTATGCTGGTTGATTGGACTCAAGGATCCGTCAGGTAGACTTGCTAGATGGGCATTACGACTGCAAGAATATGACGTCTCTATAGTTTATAGAAGTGGAAAGAAGCATAAGGACGCCGATAGCCTTTCCCGCTATCCGGTAGACGGAGTGGTTTGCAGTCCGGAAGAAGTAAATGCTCTTAGCTCATTCACCGATATACAGGCGCAGCAGATGAAGGATCCCGAGCTTGCCAAAATAATAAGAAGCAAAGAGAGATCCGAGCCGATTAAAAGTCATTACAAGTTAGTCGATGGAGTCCTTTGTAAGAAGAACTTCAATCCTGACGAGAAAATGTGGCTACCAGTCATTCCGAAGCACCTGCGCAAAGACGTGCTCCAGTACTTTCATGACACTCCTACCGCCGGACATCTAGGATTCTCTAGGACCTATGACAGGATAAGGAGACGATTTTATTGGCCAGGACTGTATCGTGCAGTTCGCCGATATGTTATGCACTGTCGGGAATGTCAACGAAGAAAAGCCGTTCCGCAACAGCCACCAGGTCATCTTGTACCTATACCTCCTGCTCCAGCACCCTTTCATAGAATTGGAATGGATTTGCTAGGTCGGTTTCCAAAATCATCTCTTGGCAATAAATGGATTATCGTCTGCACCGACTACTTGACCCGTTATGCAGTCACAAAAGCGCTACCAACTGCTGAAGCTCCAGAAGTAGCCAAGTTCCTACTTGAGGAAATTATTTTGAAACATGGAGCGCCAAGGGTAATTATCACAGATCGAGGACAAGTATTTCAATCTAAACTACTTTCAGAACTCATCCACCTGTGTGACGTAGCCCATCGAATGACGACGGCTTACCATCCCCAGACTAACGGGTTGACGGAACGTTTCAACAAGACCTTAGCCGACATGTTATCGATGTACGTCGACGTCGAGCATAGGAACTGGGATGAAATATTACCTTTTGTCACATTTGCATATAACACCGCTAAGCAGGACACTACACGATTTACACCGTTTTACTTGCTACATGGACGAGAGGCTGAAACGACCCTCGACACGATGTTCCCTTTTTGCCCCGAGGAAACAGAAGGCGACTACGCGACTCGACTCGTAGTAAGGGCGGAGGAGTCGAGGCAGCTTGCGAGATTACGGACCAGGGAAGCTCAGGAAAAGGACAGAAGGCGTTACGATGCCAGACACAGGATGGTATACTATCAGCCTGGAGATCTCGTCTGGATTTTTACACCCGTAAGGAAAATAGGCCTGTCGGAGAAGCTCCTGAAAAGATACTTCGGGCCCTATCAAATCCTACGACAACTGTCTGACGTCACCTATGAGGTACAAGACTTTGATCCCAGCTCCAGACGACGTAAGCAGAAAGATGTGGTACATGTTCTTCGCCTGAAGCCTTATTATGACCCAAAAGACCAAATAATGGTCGATCATGTTCTTTCTGACGAATCCGCAGAGGAAGACGCTACACCTATTCCAGAGAACACCCATCAGCAATTGTCCCAACACACTCGTTCAGGACCCATAACACGCTCAAGGACTAGAGCTTCATCCCAGGAATCCTGAAACAGCGAGACGCTGTTGTTCTGAGGAGGGAGCAATGCCACAAAGTCAATTCTTCTCCCAGCCGGTGTGGCGTGATCGGGTAGGCTTCGGACTACCACCTCGACGACCTCGGTTCGAAACCGACCGCGGGTTGGTGATTTGAAAAGAGAATTAATCGTATGCTCTTGTAGTTACCTTTATTTGTTTTATTTCCTGTTCTAGTAGTTTCTAGAATGTTCCAAAACATGTAAATTTAAAATATGCAAATCTTGCATTCTGGAATCTTCGATCACTGTATATAAGTGACTTGTTTCTCTGTCTGAGGGAGTTCTCAGCCGAGTGTAGCTGTGGTGCTCTGTTAATAAACTACGTCTCTTGCTTTACCTAGAGTGTTCACTTGGTCTCCTTACACTATCTACGTGACAATATAAATATCACATGAACAGAGGCACATTTGTATTTCTACGTGAATATATATATTTATGCAAGCATACACAAGTTAATGCGTGTACATACGACTACGTGCGGGTATATACGTATATAAACGTGTTATCCCGCGTATGTTCGTGTACGGAGGTATATTTGAAATTTTAAGTAAATATACATATTTATGTGTGCATACACGAGTAAATACGTGTATATACGAGTATGTACGTGTATACAAGAGAATATGCATATGGATACGTGGAACCCCGAGTATACTCGTGTACAGAGGCAAATTTGCTTTTAATTGTGTATACACATACTTATGCGTGCACACAAGCGAAAATACGTTTATATACGTGTATACATGAGAATATGCTCATAGATACGTGTTACCCCGAGTATACTCGTGTAAAGAGGTACATTTGCATTTCGACGTTTATATACATATTCAAACATGCATATACGAGAAAGTACGTGTACATAAAAGTATGTTCGTGTACACACGAGAATATGCGTATAGATATGTGTTACCCCGAGTATACTCGTGTAAAAAGCTACATTTGTACGTGTATATAGATATTTATGCGTGCATAAACGAGAAGGTACGTGTATATACAAGTATGTTCATGTACACACGAGAATATATGTAAACATACGTGTTACCCCGAGTATACTCGTGCACAGAGGTAAATTTCTGTTTAAACGTGTATATACACATTGATGCATGCATATACGAGAAAATACGCGTATATGCGAGTAAGTACGTGTACACATGACAATAGGTATATAGATACTTGTTTAACCCGAGTATACTCGTGTACGATGGAACATATGTATTTCTACGTTTATATGCATATTTACGCGTTTATAAACGAGTAAATACGTGTATATACGAGTATGTACGTGTACACATGAGAATATGCGTATAGATACGTGTTACCCCGAGTATACTCGTGTAAAGAGGTACATTTCTATTTCGACGTGTATATACATATTCAAGCATGCATATACGAGAAAGCACGTGTACATACAAGTATGTTCGTGTACACACGAGAATATATGTAAACATACGTGTTACCCCGAGTATACTCGTGCACAGAGGTAAATTTCTATTTAAACGTGTATAGATAATTGTTTAACCCGAGTATACTCCTGTAAAGAGGTACATTTGTATTTCTACGTGTTCATGCATATTTAAGCTTGCATATACGAGAAAACACGTGTACATACAAGTATGTTCGTGTACACACGAGAATATGCGTATAGATATGTGTTACCCCGAGTATAATCGTGTGAAAAGCTACATTTGTATTTGTACGTGTATATAGATATTTATGCGTGCATAAACGAGAAGGTACGTGTATATACAAGTATGTTCATGTACACACGAGAATATATGTAAACATACGTGTTACCCCGAGTATACTCGTGCACAGAGGTAAATTTCTGTTTTAAACGTGTATACACACATTGATGCATGCATATACGAGAAAATACGTGTATATACGAGTAAGTACGTGTACACATGACAATAGGTGTATAGATACTTGTTTAACCCGAGTATACTCGTGTACGATGGAACATTTGTATTTCTGCGTTTATATGCATATTTATGCGTTTATAAACGAGTAAATATGTGTATATACGAGTATGTACGTGTACACATGAGAATATGCGTATAGATACGTGTTACCCCGAGTATACTCGTGTAAAGAGGTACATTTCTATTTCGACGTGTATATACATATTCAAGCATGCATATACGAGAAAGCACGTGTACATACAAGTATGTTCGTGTACACACGAGAATATGCGTATAGATATGTGTTACCCCGAGTATACTCGTGTAAAAAGCTACATTTGTATTTGTACGTGTATATAGATATTTATGCGTGCATAAACAAGAAGGTACGTATATATAAAAGTATGTTCATGTACACACGAGAATATATGTAAACATACGTGTTACCCCGAGTATATTCGTGCACAGAAGTAAATTTCTATTTAAACGTGTATACACACATTGATGCATGCATATACGAGAAAATACGTGTATATACGAGTAAGTACGTGTACACACTACAATAGGTATATAGATACTTGTTTAACCCGAGTATACTCGTGTACGATGGCACATTTGTATTTCTATGTGTATATGCATATATATGCGTTTATAAACGACTAAATACGTGTATATACGAGTATGTACGTGTACACATGAAAATATGCGTATAGATACGTGTTACCCCGAGTATACTCGTGTAAAGAGGTACATTTGTATTTCTACGTGTTCATGCATATTTAGGCTTGCATATACGAGAAAGCACGTGTACATACAAGTATGTTCGTGTACACACGAGAATATGCATATAGATGCGTGTTAACCCGAGTATACTCGTGCAGAGAGGAGAATTTGTATTTAAGATTGTACATACAATTTTATGCGGGCATATTCGAGAAAAGACAAGTATGTACGAGTATGTTCGTGTACACAAGAGAATATGCGAACAGATACGTGTAACCCGAGAATACTCGTGTACAGAGGTACATTTGTATTTGTACGTTAAAAAACATATTTATGCTCGCATACACTTGTATATACGAGTAAAAACATGTATTAACGAGTAGTTTTGTGCATATCCGTATATATACGCGTTATCCCGAATATTCGTGTATACTGGAAATTTTGTATTTCTACGTGTATATACCTATAAGTATGTGTAAACACAAGTAAATACGTGTATATACGAGTAGATAAGTGTAAACCCAATTTTTTTTTTTTTTTTTTTTGCACTTCTACCTGTTATCCCGAGTATATTCGTGGACGGAGGTATGTGTAATTTCTAAGTGTATGTACAAATTTATTTGTGCATACACGAGTAAATACGTGATTACACGGGTATGTACGTGTACACAAAAAATATGCGTATGGATACGTGTTAATCAGAGTATACTCGTGCACAGAGGTATATATATATATATATATATATATATATATATATATATATATATATATATACCTCTGTGCACGAGTATACTCTGATTAACACGTATCCAAACGCATATTTTTTGTGTACACGTACATACCCGTGTAATCACGTATTTAATCGTGTATGCGCAAATAAATTTGTACATACACTTAGAAATTACACATACCTCCGTCCACGAATAGACTCGGGATAACAGGTAGAAGTGCAAAAAAAAAAAATTGGGTTTACACTTATCTACTCGTATATACACGTATTTACTTGTGTTTACACGTACTTATAGGTATATACACGTAGAAATACAAAATTTCCAGTATACACGATATTCGGGATAACGCGTATATATACGGATATGCACAAAACTACTCGTTAATACATGTTTTTACTCGTATATACAAGTGTATGCGAGCATAAATATGTTTTTTAACGTACAAATACAAATGTACCTCTGTACACGAGTATACTCGGGTTACACGTATCTGTTCGCATATTCTCTTGTGTACACGAACATACTCGTACATAGTTGTCTTTTCTCGAATATGCTCGCATAAAATTGTATGTACAATCTTAAATACAAATTCTCCTCTCTGCACGAGTATACTCGGGTTAACACGCATCTATATGCATATTCTCGTGTGTACACGAACATACTTGTATATACAAATACTTTCTCGTATATGCAAGCTTAAATATGCATGAACACGTAGAAATACAAATGTACCTCTTTACACGAGTATACTCGGGGGTAACACGTATCTATACGCATATTTTCATGTGTACACGTACATACTCGTATATACACGTATTTAGTCGTTTATAAACGCATATATATGCATATACACGTAGAAATACAAATGTGCCATCGTACACGAGTATACTCGGGTTAAACAAGTATTTATATACCTATTGTCGTGTGTACACGTACTTACTCGTATATACACGTATTTTCTCGTATATGCATGCATCAATGTGTGTATACACGTTTAAATAGAAATTTACTTCTGTGCACGAATATACTCGGGGGTAACACGTATGTTTACATATATTCTCGTGTGTACATGAACATACTTTTATATACACGTACCTTCTTGTTTATGCACGCATAAATATCTATATACACGTACAAATACAAATGTAGCTTTTTACACGAGTATACTCGGGGTAACACATATCTATACGCATATTCTCGTGTGTACACGAACATACTTGTATGTACACGTGCTTTCTCGTATATGCATGCTTGAATATGTATATACACGTCGAAATAGAAATGTACCTCTTTACACGAGTATACTCGGGGTAACACGTATCTATACGCATATTTTCATGTGTACACGTACATACTCGTATATACGCGTATTTTCTCGTATATGCATGCATCTATATGTATATACACGTTTAAATAGAAATTTACCTCTGTACACGAGTATACTCGGGGTAACACGTATGTTTACATATATTCTCGTGTGTACATGAACGTACTTGTATATACACGTACCTTCTCCTATATGCACGCACAAATATGTATATACACGTACAAATACAAATGTACCTCTTTACACGAGTATACTCGGGGGTAACAAATATCTATACGCATATTCTCGTGTTTACACGAACATACTTGTATATACACGTACTTTCTCGTATATGCACGCTTAAATATGCATGAACACGTAGAAATACAAATGTACCTCTTTACACGAGTATACTCGGGGGTAACACGTATCTATACGCATATTTTCATGTGTACACGTACATACTCGTATATACACGTATTTTCTCGTATATGCATGCATCTATATGTATATACACGTTTAAATAGAAATTTACTTCTGTACACGAGTATACTCGGGGTAACACGTATGTTTACATATATTCTCGTGTGTACATGAACGTACTTGTATATACACGTACCTTCTCCTATATGCACGCACAAATATGTATATTCACGTACAAATACAAATGTACCTCTTTACACGAGTATACTCGGGGTAACAAATATCTATACGCATATTCTCGTGTGTACACGAACATACTTGTATATACACGTACTTTCTCGTATATGCACGCTTAAATATGCATGAACACGTAGAAATACAAATGTACCTCTTTACACGAGTATACTCGGGGTAACAAATATCTATACGCATATTCTCATGTGTACACGTACATACACGTATTTTCGCTTGCGTGCACGCATAAGTATGTGTTTTCACAATTAAAAGCAAATTTACCTCTGTACACGAGTATACTCGGGGTAATACTTATCTATACGCATACTATCGTGTGTAATAGTACATAATCGTATATATGTATTTACTCGTTTATAAACCCATAAATATGCATGCACACATAGAAATACAAATGTGCATTCGTACACGAGTATACTCGGGTTAAACACTTATTTGTCTTGTTTACATGTACTTACTCGTATATACACGTATTTTCTCTTATATGCATGCATCTATATATTTATACACGTTTAAATAGAAATTTACCTCTGTACACGAGTATACTCGAGGTAACACGTATGTTTACATATATTCTCGTGTGTACATGAACATACTTGTATATACACGTTCCTTCTCCTTTATGCACGCAGAAATATGTATATACAAGTACAAATACAAATGTACCTCTTTACACGAGTATACTCGGGGTAACAAATATCTATACGCATATTCTCGTGTGTACACGAACATACTTGTATGTACACGTGCTTTCTCGAATATGCACGCTTCAATATGAATGTGCACGTCGAAATACAAATGTTCCTTTTTACACGATTAGACTCGGGATAAAACGTATCTATACGCATATTCTCATGTGTACACGTATATGCACGTATTTTCGCTTGTGTGTACGCATAAGTATGTGTTTTCACAATTAAAAGCAAATTTACCTCTGTACACGAGTATACTCGGGGTAACACATATCCATATGCATATTCTCTTGTGTACACGTACATACTCGTATATACACATATTTACTCGTTTATGCACACATAAATATGTATATTCACTTAAAAATTCAAATATACCACTGTACACGAACATACGCGGGATAACACGTTTTTAAACATATATTTACGCACATAGTCGTATATACACGTATTAACTCGTGTTTGCTTGCGTAAATATGTACATACACGTAGAAATACAAATGTGTCTTTGTTCATGTGACATTTATATTTTACGAATTTAATCTGAATTAAAAATTTAATCAAATTAATTTGATTACTTTTAATCTGATTACTTTTAATCTGACTAAATTCAATTTGATTAATTTAATCTGAACTAAATCAATCTGAACTAAATTAGTTTTTTTAATCAACTAACGCGTTAGTTTAAACTAACGTTAATCTTCGTCTGCAATTGAATTAAATTTTTAAAATATTAGTCGGAACTAAATGAGAGTCAGATTACTTTAGTCGATTGAGGATTTAGTTGATTAATGCCCAACACTGTTATGCAGCAATGGGGTCGTTTCCAAAATTTTAAAATTTTTTTTTTTTTTTTTGGAAAGAGCAAACATAGAATCTGACCATTTTTTAAATAATTTCTTTAAGTTTAATATTTTTAAAAAAATACTTAAATCGGTGCGCTTCCATTGTTTACACTTCCGTCGTGTGACATCACAAATGATGAAATGCCATTCAATGTTGACATTCACAGAACAAAATATTTGATTCGCATCTTTACTCACGTGTATTGGCAACGATATGGTTGATAGCAAGCGTAGAGCGCAATTTTAATTCGCTGCTTGATTATCATAACGTGGAAACGTAGTAGAAAGATGCGCCAAATTGCATTATTTGTGACGTCATAAAGACCACGCCTTGCTTGAAAAATCGGACATTTAAAAAAATTAATTTAAAAAAACAACTGTTTTGAGAATCAAAGTATTTTCTGGGTCCATGTAATTTTTTTTTTGCTCATTCTATCCATTTCAATGACTAAAAGTAGTACTTTTGACTGAAGGAAACCACCCCATTATCTCGTAAAACCTGTATAAAACTATGGGGATCTAAAAAAAATATTGTTATAGACAGGTTATGGTTATAGACAGCTAAATTACTTATACTGAAATTTTGCTGGATCCTTGGAAAATATCGTTATAGATAGGTTTATTATTATAGACAGTATTGTTATATACAGATTTCGCTGTATATAAGTTGTTGTGTGTTGTTGCTAAAATCACCAGGTTATCCGAGCTCGAATAAACAATGCAACCCGATTTCAGGCAGAAATGTACGGTTTCCGTTTACAGAGCACAACTAAGGTGGAAGTTCGATTTAGTTCAGAAAGCATTCGATAGATTGAAGAACCATCTATCAACATTTCGAAAATTTTGCTCTAAACCAGAAGCCGAATCACTACTGATTCAGTATCCCCCTGTTGAATTTAGTGGCGCAAGAACCTTAATAGGCTATACTGCTCCTAACAATCGTCAAAACGTAGAAAAAAGTACCAAAAGGGTAAATGTAATTGAGGAGTAAAGGACACAAAAGTTTTAACACTTTGAAAAGTATGGCCCGAAAAAAAAAACATGAAGGAAGTTTTAAATTTCGACAAATGATAAAAAAGAATACACTGAGAATGAATTAGGAGTACCACAAAAAACGTAAGCAAAAAAAAAAAGACAGGACTAAAACAAAAATATAAAAACTAACACTAAATTAAAGACAAAAAGTCAATCGCCCGAAGAAGGGAAACAATTTGTGATGAGGTGTGTCCCCTGGTAGTTCCTTCAAATAAGGATAAAACTGATTGCAAATTTGAAACCAATATGATAAAAAATTGAGCAATCAAAGAGGATATGCGGACACAACATGTTTATCGCGCCCTAGTCACCGTTAGCAAACACGGAGAGCCTTCAACCGGCTGGCACCAAACCCTAAACCATTCCTTTACGAGTCTAGTACCTTTCCCATCAATACACCCACGGTCCAAACTAAAGTTCTTTGAAGCAGTCATTACTGCACCTTACTTGTATTTCAGTTCTTTTCGCCACGCATCCATATCTTCAACAAAACGCAAAAAGCAAATCATTTCAGCAAGATTAAAAAGTAACAACTGGCTCAGAAGGGTTACAAAATTTCTAAATAATAAACTAAAGGAGTGATTCTGTTTGTAAAACAAAAATAGGGGATTTTAAATTACACCAAATGAAAATTTCTCACATATTCTTGAAGCACTTGTTTTTTCTTTCCCAACAAATTTATTATTTCTCTTGTTTCTTCATACGTGACCTAAATTGTTACTGAAGATTTCTCACGTTGCCTCAACCCCTCCTCAAAGCTTCAAACTGCATACAAATGGTTCGTTTTCCGAAACATAATCTACAAAAACGACAATAAGCAATCTAGAAAAGTAAACAGCTTTGCGGCAATCATTTTTCTCAGGAAAAAGGAAACGAGAACATTTTTAGAAGAGGCGAGTTTTCGCTCCATTAAAGTATTTCACTATTTAAAGCATTTTGTTTTTCATAACGTTTGCTTTGGAAGTAAATATACTCAGTAATTATTGGATATTTTAGTAGTTCTGTCTTGTGTCATTATTTCAATGCTTTTGAAATTATTAAAGCCCTTTCAGAGTCTATTGAGGTAAAAGAAAACAGAATTTCAATATATTCAGTAAATTACCACCCAATAGCCAGGGCTAAAGCAGAAATACATGAAATACACAGCCAGCCCAGTCATTTCCCGCCGAGGACTGCAGTTTCGTGCTTATTAGCACTCATCAGCTCGGCATAGGAGAGTGACTGAGCTGGAGATGGAAAACCTCTTAAGGAAGCCAAGAGTGCAAAACAAACTGGTAGCTAATATAGAATTACCGCAGATCAGACGAGTGACCAAAGCAGTGGTTCTGTTCAACTCGAGGATTGAGGACAAGGCATGGTATATTCAGTAAATTACCGCCAAATAGCCAGGGCTAAAGCTTTAACCATGCCTTAAATATGCCCATCCTCGAGTTGAACCGAACCATTGCTTCGGTCACTCGTCTGGTCTGCGCTAATGCTATATTACCTTCCAGTTTGTTTTGCACTCTTGTCTTCCTTAAGAGGTTTTCCATCTGCAGCTCAGTCACTTTCCTATGCCGGGCTAATGAGTGCTAGTAAGCACGAAACTGCAGTCCTCGGCTGGAAATGACTGGGCTAGCGGTGTATTTCATGCAGAATTTCAATATGTTTCAACTTTAAAACTTGATCTTTCTTTGAGATAGAACAAGAGAGAAAATTTTGTGCATTTGTGCTCTGAGGGTAACTGTGTATGAACAATTTCACTTTATGAAGAAACAACATTGTATTGCCTTGATTTATTCTACTTTTCGTCAACATTTACGCCCCCCCCCCCTCCAAAAGTAAATAAATAAAAATTATCAAAAAGGTAAGGAGGTAAGGTTAAAACTGAAAACAGGGGGAAATCCGGGGAATCATGTCGGCGAAAAGTAGGGGACACTGTTTCCTTTACCCCTGAGAAGAAAATAGAAAAACACCTTTTACTCCCCCCCCTCCCTGACGTTGATTTAGATAGATAATCGTACTATACGCAATTAGCTAACTCAGTATGTGACCCGTAGGTCACATGCTACTCACTGAATCATCCAATTGTAATCTGAAATCATTTTAAAAAAATCATACAAAGCATTAAAATATGGGAGGATTTTCTGTAAACTACAGGCAGAAATAATTGACATCATAATTTAATATCTAAACAGGGAAGAATGAAAAACTTAGTTGTTGCCAGCTACTTCAGATATTTTATGAGAGTTTATGAGTATTTATGAGAGAAATGGAAACATTAAATTACAAATCAAAAATAGCCGGGAAGATAATTCTCATACGAAAATGTTTTTAGCAATCTTCCAGGTGACAAAAAAAAACTGTAGTTGGCGCAAACCTAACCTCCCAGCGTTAACATGCTGTGATTAGGATCTGTGTAGTCTTCATAATGCAACCAGATTAGGCTTGTCCCAAATAAGGCCACTACATACACGAGTCGACGCATCACCTTAAGATCAGCCATTTTGGATCGGAGCGCGTGCTTGAGTGGTTCTTTTCTGGCGAGTTATTGCGTTTGGTGATTTTTCACTGCAAACAACTATCATCGGTACGTGAGTTATCAAACAAAATATTATTTTTGGCTAATTTGGCAAAAGCCGAAACCTTTTTCTCGCAACATTAGCTCTGCAACAATTAAACATCCAATCCAAAATGGCTAAACTTCAAGTGATGCGTCGACCTATTTTTTATAGCGGCTGTAGTCCCAACTACAGGTAAAGTTTTTCGATACGTATTTGTAGACTTGCTTTAGAAGAACTTTTAAGATCAGTAAACTCAAGAAAACCACTTTTTTCAGTGTCATCTTAAAGCAACGATGACGTCTATGCATTTGTTTAGAAACAAACGGAATTCTCAGAACCTCTTATACGTGTTATCGTGTCTTCACTTGGCAACAATTTAGTTTCAAAACTACCACAGGCGTGGTGAAAAGTTTTTTTTTTTTTTTGAGCAATCACGATTGCTTATTGCTTTCATTTCACCATCCTTGATGTTGTGGTTCCTTTTTCAGTTTGGACACCAGCACCACCGTCCACCGGCCTCTGCAGGCGCTGCTCCGAGCGCTGCCTCCTGGATTCCGTTTCTACTGGTCGGTGACGTGCATGTTCTTCACACACGCGCGCTCATACACACACACCATACACACATACACACAAGTCTAAGCACACACACAAGCCTACACATGCACGCACGCGCGCCTACACACACACACACAACTATGCACACGTAACCGCCCAGGAGGAGGGGTAGGCTTGGGGGGACAGGTGCTGTTTCTAGAAACAATAGCCCCCAAGGAGTAGGGCCAAAGATAGTTCACACGCAAAGATGTTCCACTCCGGTAGAAACGTATGTAACCTTCCTTTCGACCCCTGACGAAAAAGTGGTTCGACCAAGAAGCCGACATTAAGGAACAGGTTGGCGAGACAAGTTTGGGAAAAAGCGTGCTTGAATGATCGAAAAGGCACTAAATCGCCAATGCTGATGTCGCTGCATTTGCAATGCGAATCCGGAGGTGAAGATGTTTTCTCTCTTCTCTCCCCTTTGCGGAAGCACTGAAAGGGAGGTAATTAAGCCTCATTTGTACGATGGTTCATTGCTAAAGGGTAGTAAAAAAGTCATTGTAGAATCGTCAAGAGTAAGTTATTACGTTAGCGATACGTGATTTAAAAGAATTGGGGCGAAATTAGAATGGCGCAAAAGTATGAAACGAGTAAAAATTTTGAATCCTTAAAATAAATTAATTTTGCCGGAAAAAAAAAAAAAAAAACAAGCGTTGTTTTTCACTTCGAATTTTTTTTTCTTTTTGTCCTTTTTTTAAATTACAATTTGCTTAACACCAGGGCCTGTCATCAGTCGGTGGACCCTGGTATCAGATATTATAAAGAAACCGCTTGTGAACCCCCCTCCCTCCCTTTCACTTATTCATTTTTACGCGACATTTTTACCTCTTACATATCCCCCCCCTCTCTTAATTCTAAAATGAGAGTACTAGTGGGTTGGTAAGATAACTTTATATCAAAAGTACTAAATAAACGATCAGCAAACTTCAACACATTAATTAATTAGCATACTAATTTACATCAGAACTAAACATCCGAAATCTAAATATTTTATTTCAGTTACTGGAAAAACCAAAACATACTTTTTCATTGTGTTCGTGTATTTTTCACAGTGGATTTTTGCAGTCAAAATGTTCTAGACTTTTGATAAACGCTAAACACGTCTGTTATTTGTTCCCAAACGTGCTAAATACCCCTCATGTTGTTGTAAAACAATTGTTAGAAGATCTTCGAAAAAAAGTAATTCATCATTTATTGAATTACCTTCTCAATCAATTTGGCCAGCCTGAAAAATTGAGACGGATGGACATTCTCCATATCCAATTCTAAGTTCCGCAGTACTTCTTAAAGCACGTGAATCAATTATATCACTGATATAGTAGAGATAAGCAATTTGCAATTATTCAAGATATATGCATTTTCTTAAAATCTGAGCTCCCGTTATGTGTGTGTATCTGTCTGTCGCACTCTAGCGCCAAAATGGACGGACAGCTTTATTTAAAAAAAAAATTTAAAAAAAAATCGAAAGGGGAGTTGTTCGGGAGTGTTTTTAGCTAGGTTGTGTTTTTGGATGACATTAATTAACGAAGATATTAGTTAAAAACCTCTGAAATGTTTTTCGCGATTTTTGCAGTGAGAACATAGTTAAAAATTTTAAAATTTAATACCAAAATAAAGAGAAATTTTTTCCGCCTTCTGATAAAATGTGTTTGGAGCTTCTATCTTTCATAAAATTCGAATTATGACGTTTTTTAATGCAGATTTTAATAACCGCTAAGCATTTATTCACGCGATTGAAAACCGAATGGGGTTGTTTCCTTCAGTCAAAAGTAATACTTTTAGTCACTAAAATTGATTGAATAAGCAAAAATAAATAAATAAATAAATAAATGACATAACCCAAAAAATTCTTTCATTTTTCCAACAGTTATTTTTTAATTAATTTTTTAATATGTCCGATTTTTCAAACAAAGCGTGGTCTTAGTGACGTCACAAATGATGCTCTTTGACGCATCTTTGTACCGCGTTTCCACGTTATGATAATCAAGAAGCCAATTAAAATTGAGCTCTACGCTTGCTATTAACCATATCGTTGCCAATACACGTGAGTAAAGATGCGAATTAAATATTTTGCTCTGTGAATGGCAACACAGAATGGCATTTCATCATTTGTGATGTCATAGACAAGAAATGTTAACAATGAAAGCGCGCAGATTTTAGCATTTTTTTTAATATTAAACTTAAACAAATTATTTAAAAAATTGTCAGATCCTGTGTTTTCAAGCATGCTCTTTCAGAAAAAAATACTTTTAAAATTTTGGAAATGACCCCATTCATTGTTGACCAAGAAGGGAATTAAAAGCAGTGATTTAAAGTTTTTATCTGTTGCCAGTTTCAATTTAATAGCAAAAAAAAAATACTTGACTTTGATTTTAAATAATATAAGACTTTTAAAAGGATTTTCAATTTTCCCTCTTGATTCTACAGTTGCGACTCAATCGGAGGTTTTTAAAATTTTTAATTTTATCGTTCCTTGTGAATATACGCATTTGCGTTTTATTCCGCAATTTTAACTTTAAGACAATAAAAGTCTTCAGATTTCAAGCGATAAATGTTCGCATTGTATCCTTATCAACTAGAAATCAGTCCGCAGACCTTTTCCACGACACATATATAGTGACCTTTATAACTTTTTCCTGAAAATCACCTTTTCGGACAGCGTTTTTATATGAAGAAGGTTTTTCAAAAAAGTACAGAGATAAATACACAACGTCATGCAACACTTTTAAGAGTTTTTTTTTTTTTTTTTGAACTACTAAAGCTTAACAAAGAGTAAATATTAGGTTTATTTTGCATTCAATATCATAATGCTTCTTGAGAACACAAAAAGCGTTTCCCCAATAAGAAAAATATGCATGTTTGAACACTCAAAGCTATGATTGAAAGCTATATAATGATAAGAAATTCTCTTCATGATTTGAGCCGCACTTTTCTTCGTTTGTGGTGTCATTTTCTTGGAATTTTCGAAAACTACAGGAATGCTTAAATTGTCCTTTCTGACCCAGAAAGGTTATTTTGTCCTTTTGAGTGCGTTATGAAAAGTGCTTAGTATTTTTTTTTTTTTTAATTCTGTTATTTAAGCACTTTTATTATACTTGGCCTGATTGTCTCGGAGAAATCTGAGGCCTGGTTTCTCTTATATCTCTGCTATTAGACTACTTAGAGACTTCGGGATTTCACTAAATGATTTGCTTAATCTTAAGGTACAACTTAGCGCTGAAAAAATAAAATTCTAAAATAAAATAATTATTTAAGTTAAGATGGAAAACCGCAAGTTTCATGTAATTTCCTCATTAAATGTTTAAATATAAAACCCATTGTTACAAATTTTGTTGCCTTTCAACACTAATGTTAAATTTCGATACATTTGTATGAATAAGTCGTATGAAATTTTTAAACTTTATGCAGCCACAAGATGTCCCGTGTCAGAGCTTAGTTTGCATAGGAATTCTCAGAAGCTAAAATCTGTACTTATTTTATTAGGTGATTTTTTTACACGTTAAATAGAATTCAGATAGTTTATAGGTAAAGCTTGTTGTCAGAAGATCAGCACACCGCATTTATTTCGCTGTACAGGTTCGTATTTTCTTAGCTCCCTTTTAGCTGCGTTTCTATTTGACAAGGCTAGGGTAAGGTGGGGTCCCGTTGGTTCATGTTCTCTCGTTGACCCGATTAACTTCTCGGTGGACTTGACCTCTACGTAAAATGCCACAGTGAAGTGTGAAGTATTGCATACGATGTAATTAAGACTTCGCTTGTTCCTCCTTGTTAAGGAAAGCAGGGAAATCGGAGTACGGTTGTGTGTGCGGGGGGGGGGGGGAGGGGTGAGATGCTAACACATTTTATTTTTTGTTTAATCTTTTATTGGAATGAATGTAACTAAACGGTCTGAAGTTGCATTTTCACGTAGCATCCGTTTCACCAAAGCATTTCTTACGGGGCATCAATTTTTGCGCAGGAGCTCAAATTTCTAAAACATAACATTGAAATATTTGTGACATGGGTTTAAGTTACATCCATAGATCAAATGAAAAACAAATAATGGAATTTTTATTCAAAGTGTATTATACAAAAGAATCAGAGCTCAATTACCAACCAGACCAATTAGGCTGTTGGCCATGGGTCCCCAATTTTTAAGAGCCCCAAAAATACAAAAATTGCTGCAGTTTCTATGTAAGAAAATTAAGGTACTCTCCTGAATTTATCTAGTTTTTCATGTGTACAAGTGTGGGTTGCTTTGAATAAGTGATTTAGCACCTGAACACCCCTGAAACTACCACCCCTGATTCTTTATTAATGCTTTTGTTTATAAGGTTTGACTGTAGAGGACCCCCAAAAAATTTTGTTTATTGTCTACATTAGTCGGACCCTGAAAATATTACATACAAAGATCCAATTCGTCACACATCACGCAAAGCGAATATATGCATTGCAAGAACTTACAAGTTGACCGCAATTCGTTGAAGCCTTGTTACTAAACTTACTAGATATTTACTTCATGTAGTGAGTTTTTCTGAATGTAACTAGACTGCCAACTGATTATAGCAGAGCAAACATGCTGGAGGCAGTCCTTGTTTCAGAAGCCTACACTTTGATTTAGAAATGCATAAAATGGAGTTAAAACTGCATAATTTGGGTAAAGCAGCTGAAATTATCTGAAAACTAGAGCTGCTAGAGAAACTTTTAAATTTATTTCTTCGTTTAAACCATTTCTTTAAATTAAAAAAAAAGAAGAATACTCCCCTAAAACAACTCCCGTAGCAGACCAAAAAGGTTATTTTGTTTTTACAACCTCAATGATATAAATCAGCAAAAGTGGAAATAAATAATAATGTTTCTTCCCTCAATGATCAGTAAAAGGGGAAATTTAGGGCGAATTCATTCTGATTAGTAGATGCATTAGTTCGCACAACGCTCAGGGGTCGAACGGCGCGATGACACTTCTTCCAAGCCCACTCAAAGAGAAAAATCGCGGTATCAGTTGCGGTTTTTCAACAGTAGCAAATGAGTACATTAGTTAAAAGAGAAGAACGATTGAACATCTGGAACTCTTCAAATCTTCAGATACAAAAGGCTTTAGAATCTCCATGGGGGGTGTGTCTCCCCGACTCCCGCGAGGAAATGGCAACCCTCCGCCAAGCCAGTTCACCGTTGGCGACGAATTTGTTCCTAAATGTCGGCTTTTGTCCCAAAACATGTTTTCGTTAGTAATTTATTTTCTCTGCGGAGCTTACAAACCGGTCTCGAAGTGAAAGTTCTTCTCCTATCTATATTCTTTGGTAGGGCCCTGTCGCAACTCGTGATTGCGAAAAACATAATTTGAATTCAAGATGTCAAAGTTCAAATTATTTTTTTTAAAATTATTTATTCCATGTTTCCTACTACCCCAACTCGCCCTAATTCATTTGTAGAGATTCCACTGTCACGTGAAGGACAAATTGGACTAAATTCTTCCGTACATTTTTATAAGCCTACAAATTATGTAGGGATAAAAATTAAAATTTGTCAGCTAGTTACAGTAGGGGAATGTAGGGCAAAGTGAAGTAGCAAGGCAAAGTGAATTGGCCAAATACTTACTCTACATTTAGTGCCACCTATCTGGTAATATTTTAAATATGTAGTATCACATGAAGTCTATTCAAGTCAGGAAAAAATGCCGCCCAAGATTAAAGCAAGTGATAATGCAGGCCATTTTCAAATATTTTTTATAACCACTCGTATTGTTATAAAATGATAAAGTTCTTATTATTAACATTTTAAATATTATTTGAAACTTTCTAATATTCGGTGAAATATTTATTTAGATAATATTAAGCTTATTTTAAATATTTTTTACAATTAGTCTATTGCATATGGTGCAAAGGGAAAGATTTTAATTCTTTTACTCACTCAATCCTTTAAGAAAATAATTACGTATTCTAAATAAATATATTCATTTGCATTCTTTCACAGCATAATTTACTTTTTATTCATTTATTTTCTTACCTTCTGATTCATTCACTATTTCACTCACTCATTTATTTTTCTACATATTAATTAATTTACTTATTTGTTTAATTATTCGCTTATTGTTTCATTATCTTTTACCTTTCATTTACTGATTCATTTGATCAAAAATATTTTTTATATTAGAATAGAAAATATTCCATTAGAAAAATATTTTATATTTCACTTTACCACATGAAAAAAAAGTGAAAATTTTCCACTTTTTTTTTTTTGAAGGCACAAATTTACCGACTAAAATTAAAAATAATGTTTCAATGAAAGTTTAATTATAAAATACAATGTTCTTTCTTTATGTACTGTAATTTTCAAAACAAATTTCCAGTTTGTTCATTATGAAAAAGTTCAGTCATCTTAACTATTTTACTTTGCTTCACATTTCTCCACGTTGCTTTTGTGATTTCTTGAGCAAAAAATAAATAAATGAATAAATATCTTTTTTAACAGTTATTTTATTTACAAAAAAATTCCTTTTCATACGCAGGAAATACTTCTGAATTTTGTATTAGACGCTTCGATTCTCAGAAAATACCATCCGAAACAAATACTGCGATGCGTCACAGATTTGTTTTATCCTGTTATCCTGCACATGACAGCTCTACGTTTAAGTTCAAAAGTAATGACTACAAAATGTAACAAACAAAAATTTGTTGCCTGCGAAATCACACGCAAGCGTACATGGCATACACTGTACATGAGTGATTTCATAGGCAAAAGAGTGTGTTTATTACACGTTTTTAAATGAAATATGCAGTTCTCATGCGCAGAACAAATTGCCTGTTTTTCCGTGGAATGGGCCCAAAAGTATCAGTTGTGAAAGAGTAAGACAGTTGGTTAGATATTGATTCTTAAAATTACCATACAATTTTCTAGTACACATTGCAAACACTTTAATCCAAAAAACGTGCTCCAGGTGCCTGAATGTACACTAAAAGCTATTCCGAATGTGTACCGTTAATAAAAAATTATTAAATACAAACAAAATACCCGACTGCGTAAAAACAAAAAAAAAAAAAAAAACTATAAAGAAAAATGTATAAGCCCAGTAGTTTAGAATGTATTAATTACTACTGAATAACTACACCGTTGAAATAGTTTTACAACCGTACAGAGATAAGACAAATAATAAATTCAAAAGCAAAATAGAAGGATCAACAGTCGGGGCCCATTCCTTTCTAATTCAAGGAACCCCGTAAAATTTGAATGGGCCCCGACTGTTGATCCTTCTATTCTGCTTTCGAATTATTTGTCGCACGCAGGTAGCGTGCGACACAGTGTGCAACATCCAATGTGCGCCGATCCCGAACTGGCAAAAGAGAGCAAACGGTTGTTGATATGGTGAATTTTGATTACTGTCATGTGTTTAGTATCACTCCCAAGGTTAACAACGTCACAACGTTACGTCACAAATCGATTGACGTAAGAATTACCAAAATCGGTCAAGGCGTTTAGCCTCTAGAACGCCACATAGGAACAGACATACATACATAGACTTATGAACACATTACCCTCCTTTGCGTCGCGCACGCGCAGTCGGGTAACAAGAAGTGTACTGAATCTGTTCTGAACACGACCAGAGGATAATTCTTGAATTTACACATTTGAGAATAGATTAGAAACACATTTGGGCATATTTGAAAAGTCGTTCCTTTCTTTCGTACAAATGTAATTTCAACCACTTTCTTTAACTACCAGTCACTCGAATCTTTCAATAGTATACTAGTAAGAGATCTGTTGCAATGAATTGCTGTCGTTTGGTGTCGCGAGCGTCGCCAAAAAGGATAACTTTCCCTGTTCGAAGACCTTCCATTGCCCAGCGGCGGCTGACAGCTGGCCGCGAGATAGGTGTAAAATGAACAGAATGATTACTACTGATATTATTAAAGTAGTTTTCCATACAGTGCACTATAAAATGTTGTAAAAGGAGAGATGTTTTAGCGTACAAAAATGCTCTTCAAAGTGGTAAAAATAACTTTGGTGACCAAAAATGGTAAAAAAGTGTGCTAAATCAAGTAACTGAAAAGAGTTTTCAGAAGTGTTTTGAAAGCGATTCCAAAAAGTGTACTTCAAAGTTTTCTAGAAAAGGGGACAAGTATTCATGTTCAAAAAGTGACTGAAGACTGAGTGTATACATAAGGAAAAAAGAAGCTTATACTGGAAGTATCGAAACTACTTTTCTGCACAGAGAAGTGAAAGTTGTGGTACAAAAGCTACCAAACTGAATCCTAGTCTCTATCATGTCGTAATTTTTCATCAATTAAAAAAAAAATAATTTGAATTTTGACCTCTAGAATTCAAATTATGTTTTTCGCAATCACGAGTGTGTGTGTGTGTGTATGTAGGCATGTGTGTTTATGTGTGTTTGTGTGTAGGGGTATGTGTATGTGTGTGTAGGCATGTGTGTTTGTGTCTGTGTGCAGGTATGAGTGTATGGGAAGTTGTGTGTATGAGTCTTCGTGTATGGTGGGGAATGTGTATGTGTGTGTAGGCATATGTGTTTGTGTCTGTGTGCAGGCATTTGTGTGATGAATGTGTGGGTAGTTGTGTGTAGGTGTGTGTGTATGTGTAGGTGTCTGTATGTATGTGTAGGTGTCTGTATGTATGCGTGTGTGTGTATGTATGTGTTTGAGTGTGTGTATGTGTTTGTGTATGTGTTTAGGTGTGTGTATTTGTGCGTGGTGTGTAGTTATTTGTTAGGTGTGTAGTTGTGTATGTATGCGCGTGTGTGTAGCATATGGATGTAACCTGGAGACGGTTTTCGCTACAGGAACAGCAACGTGAGGAGCAGGTCGACGGTGATGCTGCAGAGGGTGCTGGCGGGAAGATAAAATGATAGCACATCAAAACAGCCAAGTGAGAGCAATAAGCAATCGTGATTGCTCAAAAAAAGAAAAAAAAACGTCATAACATTTCAGCTCAACTAAAAACTCTTTATTACTTCAATAAAGCTGAAAAATTATTTTCTTATTTCTTATAGCATAAAGCGTTGCGAATTGCAACTTTAAAATATTTTTCGAAAGACCAAGGAGAGTTAAACTACAATAACTTAAATAACTTTGGGTTCAAATTTTCCTTTAGCATTTTTGCAACAGATGGTAATACATTTAAAGACACTTGACTTATGAATACATTTTTTGTTTTTAAAATGAACATCTGAAATAAAAAAAATACTTTAATTGGCAGTGGTTTGCAATGAAAACTGAACTAATTAATCAAAGTACGAATTATTTTTGCGACAGTTCTCGAAAAAAAAACGGTATTTTCTTTATTATGAAAACTGCAGAACTATTCGAGAAAAAACTCACCTCCTAAAAGACTAACTAATTTATGTTAACAAATTTAAACGCATGATTCCAAAAAAAAAATTAATAAACTTAAGGATAAAATTTTCGTTCTTTTTTTTTGGTTTAGACATCATTTATTCCACTTTCTTTAAACTCAAGGGTGGAGCGATCACTTTATAGTTCCTCCTTTGTATCCGTTCATGGAAAAAGGTGAAAGTTTCTTCTACCTTGTGTATCAATTGAATCTAAAGTTTTAAGGTTATCACATACACCTATTGACTGACTTTATATAATGTTAAAATGGGCCTTAGAAACTAGTGTCTTGGAAATCAGACTTGTAACGTGCTCATTCTTGATGCTCGAAGTTATAAAGACTGTGTCCGCAACATATGACTTCGCTTGGTTTGTGTGCAGTAGCGGATTTTAGGGGGGCCCAGGGGACCCGTGCCTTCCCCCCCAAAGGGATGAATTTCACTATTTTATTTATTACTTTTAAATTGACCTTTATTTTGCATTTTGTTATGTAGTTAATTAAAAAGAACACAAAATACACAGCATTTTTTGAATAAAGCATTTTTGTTTGCTAAAGAAGTATTACTGAAGTCAGGAGCCCAGAGTTGCAGAATACATTTAACTCACTGGTTTCGAATTCAAGGGACCGTATTATCGCGATTCGTCCACTAATTCTTCTTTGATGAATAATTAACAATAATTAACATTTTTTTAGTGTGTAGACGCACCTAAAAGAGTCAATTTGACCCAATAACCTATTTGCGAAATAATAAATTTCTTTTTCCGCTTATAAAAGTACAAATGAAAGAAATCATATGGTAGTTTCTTGGAAAAACCATGATTTTTAATGGAAACGGCCTGTAGTATCAATATGTATAGTATCAATATCGTTAAAAAATCTCAACTGTATCATGGCTTTAAGAACAAATCAGCAACTGTTTTTAAATTCACGCAGAAATAATTTTTGAATTCTTCAGTAAAACTTATATGTTATGAAGTTATTTTCTTTATAAATTAATTTAAAAAACTCAACTGAGGTATGGGTTTATTTAATTCATTGTCATAATAGTTATAACCTTGCCCTCGTGTTATAACTATTATGACAATGTTCCTAAGTAAAGCCGCTCATTATCTAGCATCTCGGTGACATTATATTGGGTTTAATATTTAAATGACTTGAAGCGTTAAAGATGTTTTCCGTCCACATTCAAAGCATATTAGTGCATAATATTCATGTACTTGAAGTTGATTCAATGACCTGAAGGAATCCTAAAAAAAAATTAAAAAACACGCACATTTAAAAATCAAGTCATTAAAACTTTTTATGAAACATCGAAGGCGGCGGGGGAAGGGCTATTCAATATCCCGTCCCCCCTCCAAAAGAATTTTCTATATCCGCCCCTGGTTGTGTGTGCAGAAATCTGCAGGACTAAAAGTCCTGAGGAGGATAGTTAAGCAGTTCGATATGGTGTAGTAGACTGAAGAAAATTTCCCTTCATTTCAACCCATATAAAAATTCTGAAAGTAGAGGTGACTGGCTACGCCATCTTTCGGTGATTAAGTCAGTTATTGTTAATTTGAGTTAAGGATAACGATGTCTTACTTATTATTAGGTTTCTTTTTGCATCAACTGACCATTAATTTTGTGTGGTATTGAAAACACACATGGCGTAACAGGAATCCACATCCATAATTGTTAAATAGAAGTATATAAACTTAGCTTGTTGATATATTTACTATCTACCTTGGCCAAAATAAAAAAATAACGTCTACCGTCGCCGTCATTTTCCTCCCTCTTTTCTTAATTTTAAACTTTAATCGAATTTTAACTATTAATGATTCCATACATTTATTTGGCAAATAATTTTTCTCTTTAATAGAACTTTTGGTGCTGTTTTATTAAGTTATAGGATTGTTTTACTATTAATGGTTAAGTTCAATTGAATGGCAGCTCTTTTTACAATTAATGAAATTTAAGTCTTGTTTAAAGCCACGTTGATTAACAGTCCATTAAAATAATTTATGCTAGCACCAAATAAATACGACGTACCTGTAACGTAAAAGTACCGATATGAAAATGGCTGGTTTGAAAGATAGCATTCTAATTACTACCAAAATGTAAAAAACCTACGCGTTTAAGAATAGATTTTATTCATGTGCCTTACTTTTATAAAATATTTCACGAAGATAACAATTCCATTATCAACGCAATTGTTTGCAGAACAATAAATCTTGCAGACAAATTCCAAAACCAAAGCCACATCTAAAATTCTACACAGAAAGAGGAAAAAATATTTCAAAGCGAGCAAAAAATTTGAATGATTCGCTCCATGATGGATTGTTGGACTCTTAGTTGACATATTTCAAATAAATATGAAAAATGCTAGAAAATTCCTCTTCAACAAAATACTTAAACAGCTTGCGTGCTGTGATTTCAGTTAGGCTACTTAAAAGATTTGTTCAATAAAGTTTTGTTTTCCTCTGAAGAACGTGATGATGCTCTTTTCCACATAATTTCCCAAGAGTTTGCTTCTTATCACGGTGCGAGCCCGTAAAAAATATAATGCGAACGCCAAATTTTTGTCGTGTTGTCGCATATCTTAAAATGAGAAGAAAATGTTTTCTTTGTGGGAAATAAAGAGCAGCTAATTGGTTTGATTTAAATGCATTTAATATTTTGCTATACATTTCATAAAAGCAGAATATTTCTAAAATATATATTTAAAAGTGGTAGATTCTTATCGTCTGCAGCTACAGCTAAGCCTAAGACTTTGATTTAATTATTATTATTTTCAGTGCTCGCGTGAGTGGCAACGTTTAAATTTATTTTTCTTGATGGAACAAAAAGATTCCGTAGTAGCGATAAGTCAAGCAGCGTTGCTACATCACATTCTGAAATATCTCGATCATTCTAAGTTATATTTATTCTGAATTCATGTTGTAAATGTTATTTTTTCGTGTGATGTAATAAATGTTCAGTAGAGTTATAAAAGCATCTTTATTGCGAACTCACACCAAAGAGTAAACGACTCTACAAATTCTTAAAGCCACGTAGCTCGCCAAGCTCAACCAAAAAGGTTCTTAAATGCTTTAGTGTCAATTTTTAATTTTGAAAATTAGTATTCAGACTTTTTTTTTTTTTTAATTGAACAAAAAAAAAAGGCGTCGCTTAGAGTCACAAATCACATTTGTTGTTTCTGGAGGGGAGGGGGAGACAAAGGGGCAATCTAGCCACCGCCTCATGGGATAAATTTGTGACACTTTTAAAGGTACAGCCGTCCGGTTTCTCCCCAGTGAGTATCTTTGAATCTTTGAAGGTTCTGGATCAGGGTTTTTTCGGCATCTGGTCTGTATAAAAATTTGGAAGTGTCGGTTGATGGTGTTTTCCATATATACTGTTGTCTTAACTGAGTAAGAATTCCATCCTGTTGGCGCTGGTCCAAACAGAAAGCGCTATACTTATTCCCTAATTTACGTATAGCTGTACTACGAAGAGATGGATGATGAACTGAAAGTGGAATCAGGTAGGATCAGAGAGAACGCGTGGGTAGTAAGAATTTTACTGCTTGCGCGTTCTCGCTAATCCTACCTACTAAAAAATAAAAACATCTGAGTGAAATATCTGTTTCCACGTTGGGGCTTAGTGTCACAAAAACGTAACTACATTTTTTCTTTCATTACTTTTGGGTACAGGCATATCAGACTTCAACCTATTTTTTAAGAGTCACAAGAGCGTACGCCCACCTCGCACAAGTTCTGATTTGTGCATGCGTATTTACGTATAATTTTTATTTTGTTTAGAGAAAAACATAATCGTAACGGCTGACACGACTTTGTGTCATTGAAAATTTATGGTGAATGTAGCTACGTTTTTGTGACCCAAGCCACCGACGTACTGTTCTTCCGCCATATCTCCGTGGCACAGCTATAGTATTTATGTCCAATGCACTATTTATGGGACCCGAGCCTGCCCTCTGCCTGCCCTACAATGCAGTAAGGACTACTGCAAAGAACGTTTTTATTGATGAATCATATGGCCTGTGGCTTCAGTCCGACTCTTAAAGAAAGGCCAAGACTCTGAACCAGGAGCCTTCCTTGCTTAGATCCAAGGAACTGCTTAAGGGGTCACAATACCTTTCAAACATTTTTTTTTAATTCGAGTAAATTTTATATTACTTTGAAACCATACTATGCATACATATTTCTTAATGAATTATTTTCAAAATTTTAAAATATTACTACTTTTTTAAAAATTTAAAAAAATTAAGAAAATTTCAATTTTTTGAAATTTCTAAGGCTTTTTTATTTTTGAACTAATTAAAAAAATTTTTTTGCTAAACGATCACTACAATCATCTCTAAAAATATGTGCATTCATTTGTTTATGAGTTTATTAGAAATTTTTCTGTGATTAATTTTGTAAAAAATCAAAGTTTTTTTTAAAAAAAATGGCTTTTAAAGGTTTAACATGCTCTAAACATTTGAGTAATTTATAAAATGCTTATGCTATGCACAGTTTTGTCAAATATGTTATCCCAATTACAAAAGGTATTACTTTAAAGCTGTATCTTTAATAAAAAAAAAATCCTTACGGATTCTAATGACATGAAAACACAAAAATACCATCATCGAGAAAAAGCAGTTTAAAGTTTTTCTTTTGCATAAGAACACATAGCGAGCATGGCCTAAAACCACTCATACCTTTTTAAATATTTGAACAAAAGCAATAAAACTTTTCCCCTGTGTTCAGAATAGTTTTTAGTTTTGAAATAAGCAATAAAAATATTTTTGATCGTTTCATCATTTTTGAGCTACTGTAACCCCTTAATTTGAGTAGATATGAGATCAAGAAGTTTGTTGGGTTAGTAACCGGACACTGCTCTCTTAACAGACATCTTAATCTGATGGGTGATACCGACAATCCTTCGTGTAGAGGATGCCATATGGCTGACGCGAGTTCAATTCATGTTTGATGTGAATGTGACTTCTACTCTGCGCAAAGATTCGAGCACTTGGGATACCACTATTTAGATCCCTGGGAGCTGCCCAGAATTTCGGTTAGGCAACTGCTGAAATTTATTTCTGTTACTGGGCTCCTTTAGTAATCTAAGCGGGGACAGTACAATAGACCTGAGGTCTCAGTGCTCGCGCTCGTTTCGAGCACCCCTCTTTTCACTTCATACTTCTAGTATTTATGTAGTCCGCTTCCCTGTTGTTGACACTCGGCAAACTAAAAAAGCAATTCTTTTATGGGCACGCCATTTGCAATATTGTTAATAAACAACGATGCTTCGCACTAAAAACTTGTTTCGAGAATGTCTGATTTCGCCATTCTTATTTCTCTCGCTTTCAGTCAGTTTTGAACTATATTCGTCAGAGAACTAATGCCAACAATCACGAAGCGCACTATACTTCACGAATTCCCGAGTAGCACAATCATAACAGTAGCAACCACCAATTTTACGCATAGAAAAACTCTATGTGCAACTGTGCTTCCTTGAAACATGTGGTTATCTCTAACAATCACAAAGCGCACTATACTTCACGGATTCCCGAGTAGCACAAACACAACAGCAGCAACCACCATCTATTTTACATATAGAAAAACTATGTGCAACAGTGCTTCCTTGAAACATGTGGTCATCTCTAACAATTACGAAGCGCACTATACTTCACAGATTCCCGAGTAACACAATCACAACAGCAGCAACCACCACCTATTTTACGCATAGAAAAACCCGATGTGCAACAGTGCTTCCTTGAAACTAGTGGTTATCACGTTTACGGTAGATGACAAATAAAGTTTCCGTTAAAGAACACTAGAATGGTTTTCTTCTACTTCCTGAAGTACAACAACTTTTTTAACTATTATATATGCATGCATAAATAACTACTTCCTTGTTTGTCATCAGAATTGCGTTTTATAAAATAGCCTAATAATTCTGTTCTGCTATAGTTTCTCACTTTTGATAATTGATTCCAATGATGTAATTCTTTATTACTCATCCTGTAAATGACCTTTAGCTATTTTCCATTACGTCAGGACTTTTCAAAAACTTCAAATTTCAAAGTTTGTGAGGAAGCGAAAGATTAAAGTTTCAAAACGAACTAAAAATGTTTTTTTCCTATCATTTATTCATTTTTGCTTAAACTTCACGTTAATATATTCATACTGGTTAGGAATCTAAAGAATAGATTGAGGGCTTATTAAACCCTAATTTGTAACACAAAATGCCTAGATTTCTCTTTTGACTAATTCAGTAAATTCCTTCTTGAAGCTTGTCCTTCTTTTACAGAAAATACCTTTCTTCACTCAGATTTGATGAAGATATACGCAAAATATCTCTAAAAATGTTTCATCCGTCAAAGCTTTTTTCGAGAGAGTATTTTATCCCAACAATGTTCCCCTCAATTCCCTTGAAACTATGCGTCGAGAGTGTTTTTGATATTTTATCAAGCACTAGTTGGAAAAAGGCTATAACAGACGAGACGCCTCTAATTTCTCACTATATATAGTTTTTTCTATTTTTCTATCTTTTTATTTTGACCTAAGCTCAGATTATTAAAGTTTGCGGCTCTTTTTAAACAAAAGTACAGGTTTTTTTTTGAGCAATCACGATTGCTTATTGTTCTCATTTTACTGTTTTTGATGTTACGCTGATTTTATTTCCCCCCAGCACCCTCTGCAGCATAACCGTCGACCGGCCGCCTCACGATGCTGCTCCTCTTGCGAAAACCGTCTCCAGGTTGAGTCCATATCCTACACACACGCGCATACATACACACACCTACAAATTACACGCACCAAACACACTCTTACCTGCACACAGACACACATGCCTACATACACACACACGAACGCCTGCACGCACAGCAAGCACTGCATACACATTACGCACACACATGCATACATACACAACACGCACACACGCACCCACACACATTCGCCTATACAAACACACACGCGCATACATACACACGCTTGTGATTGCGAAAAATATAATTTAAATTTAAGATGCCAAAAATTCAAAAATTAATATATTTTTTATTTTTATTTTTAATCATAACTTACTTGTTTCGCAAAAATTAATGTTTGGAAATCTATTTAACATGAGAAAATAAGAAAAACCATTTATTTTGGATAACTTATGAAATAATTTTGACCTTGGTTGGACACATACGTGCAACGATCGTTCTTAACCCCTTCAGTCGGAATTATGAAATATTGGACCAAAAATGTTGATATTTGGTACACAGTGTACTATGGTAAAGGGTATCTTACAGACAAAATTTTGAGTTTGTAGGAGAAAAATTAAAAGAGTTATGTCACGTCCAATATTCCGGACTTATAGTTTTGAAATCAATATTTCATGTACAAAAACGATAAAATACCGAACAAACGTCATTATAAAATGTTCTACAAACAATTATAAAACATAATATAAGCGTTTGAAACGATTAATTAAAGATTATATATTTTTTAAAAAATCAGGAAAAAAACCTCGCTTTTCAGATGAAAATCCATGGTTGGAAAAATGGGCCACTCTCTATCTCTCAATCCTTATATGTCAGTGTTGTCAATTCCAAAACGAAAAATTATTTCACAGATTATAATAAGTAGAATGTAAAGAGTCAACTACAAAAGAATCAACTAAATAAATCAATTATTAAATGATTAGCAGCTGTTTCAAGTGTATGTCCGGTATACCGGACACCAGGTCTGAAGGGGTTAAAGGGTCAATATTTTCCTTTTTTTAAAGATCCACTTAACGCATAAGTTTTTATAAGGCTTTGTTTCTACATTTAGCATTTAGTATGTGTCAGGTTGGATTTTCGTTCTTACACTGATTGAGATTTTGGAGTTTCTCTGGAGTGCTCTATAATATTGCACAATTTGTCGAAGACGAAGAAAAACAAATGTGCTTGAATATCAAGAAGTGATGTTTATATGAACACAACGCTCGTATATGGTTTGAATTACGAACACTCGGAAACTCATTTCCGTAGATACTACCGTTTACCTGCTCACGGCGGGTGGTATGCACCAACTGAAGTCTACAAAAAGAGTACAAGTTGTTTTGAAACATGTTCCTCTTTTGTGCTGCACTACAAAGCTTAGCATTAAGCATGAATCAGTTGTTGTTGTCTTGTGCCAGCTAGGCTGTCAATTTGGGGTGCGTTGCTTCACTTTTCCAACTGTACCGTAATTTGGTGTGAAGTCCGACTTCCACAGTACACACATGCCATAGGGACCCGTTTATAGGGTAGGCACCCATTCACAGCATAACACCACATTCACACAAAGGAAGGACAGGAGAGAGAAAATACATCCATGCTCCAGCCGGGATTCGAACCCAGGACCACCTCATCGCAGTCATATTCCTCTGACCACTAGACTATATCTTATTGTCTAAATAATCAAACAACTTGGTTTTGAAAATTTAATACGAGAAGTTCAAAAACGATTTTCGCTTGTTTCTATAGTCAACGAAAAAAGATAAAATTCAACATGATTTCACCAACAAAATATTTTTCAGCCCAGGCATGATTAACTATTGATCTTATGTAAAGCATGTGTTCAGAATTATAAAAGGAATTGGTTTTTCCTATGCGTTATTGCATAGTTATCTATATTGTGCCCGTTTCTATTAACGATATCACTTCAGCGCTTAGATAATGGGTTGCTTGTTTTCGCGAAGCGTTATAGTGAAAGTTGTGTGTAACGATACTGTTTATGACAATAAACCTATCTATAGCGATATTTTCCTTGGTCCCAGCAAAATTTCAGCATAAATAATCAAACTGTCTATAACGATAACCTGTGTATAACAATATTTTTTTAGGTCGAAATAGTAGCGTTGTAGACAGGTTTTACTGTATTGTGAAATGGCTACTGGTCGTAACATTGTCAATTGACAAAATAGTTGTTTCGGATTTCAATGGAACTTTTAACGTTTTTTTCAATGGCTTGTTTTATTGATTTGAAGTTTTTTTTTAACTTTGAGGTAAGTTTTAATAGTTTTTAATTGCCTAATATATTGATTTATTCATTTATTTTTGGCAGAAAATATTTTGATTTAACTTTTAGAATTGCTGTGACCCTAACCTTAACCGCAGTTATAACTCCACAAAAATCGCCATACGAAAATAAATGATTGAAAAATTGACGTAACGAATCATACTTTTGAAATCTGATACATTTCTCGTACTAACAAAGATTCACTTGAGTGCTAAATACGTTTGATATAGCTGCATATATGAATGTAACCACTAACCAACGTAAATAAAGCCGAAATCGTGAAACAAATATTGCGTATCTACGCATATTTTTTTTTTTAATACCTACCTTAGCAGTAAGAATTTTTAATCATTTTTGCTTATTTATGCGTACTGTAACTCATAATGGTTTCAAAAGTGTTTGCACCAGCCTTGATCTCCAAAGACGGAGAGGGGGGGGGGGAGGGCGCTCTTTGTTCCATTTAGTTTAGGGGATATCTTAAAGAGTCTTGGATACTTTTTGGGGGGTTTTCCTCGTTCTTGGCGAAATAGGATACCAAGAAGTCGATGGGGGTAATTATCGGAAAGGGGCGGGGGTGAAGGGGGTCAATGTGCTACTTTTTGATATTTTTGAGCTGAAATTGTAGATTTCAGGCGAATTTTTCGAAATATATGTCGCCAAAATGCAATTTTAAGCTACATTTGTCTGTTTAGGGGAGGAAGGGGGAGCGGGGAGTATGACCCTAATTTGGATCAGTTCTTGAGGATACTGAAATATTTTCAAGAATAAGAAAAAGGCAGCGTGTCAAAATTATGTATAAAAAACAAAACACATTCATAAACACAAATTATGATTTGTTAAAAAGCAGCAGTTTAAAAAAACAAGCATAATGTATGAAAAAAAGATAAATATCATTTCAGCATATGACGGAGATAAAATGGGTAAATTTTAGTTTGGAACACTTACCTTTAGACTGTTTACGAATTTCTCAAACTTCAAATTAGTTTCATGCATCAGTTTCCAAACAATTTTCTAGGAAATCTTTTTAAATGTATAATAACTTGTTTACAAACTCGGTAATGTTGTCATTACAAGAGATTTCAGTGCTTGAAGTAAAATGCATAAATTACGCAGAATGTTTTATCGCATGTCTCTTTGTAGAGATTTTCAAACACAAGATTTTAGTGGAAATGAAAGTGCTATTTCTTCTTATTCCTTCAGTTTATTTCTTCATGGAATTGTCATTTAAATCAGCAAAGCATAAATAACACCACCAAATTACTCAATTTAAAATTTCAAAACACAGGTGACTGACGTAAAATTGACTGTCTCCAAAAAATCCTCCAATTCTCAAACCTGCTTTATTTGCAAACACAACAGTTATTACCTTGCCGCAAACTTTGACCGCGAAATTTCTTACCAGCTGTTGCAAAGCATCAAACAAGTGACGTCAAACGAGTAACATTCGAAAAATGGCCTTCCTCTTTTTCTTTCCCCGGCAGAGTGGAAGTACAAATCGCAGACGATCCTTTCAACTAGCCGCTTCAAAATCCGAAGAGACTGTGAAAGCGTAGGGAGCTGGCAGCAGAGTTCGTCCCTCAAGAAGGGCGCATGCTCAGTTGCGTAATTGGGAGGGACAGAACTTGAGGAGATTGTTTGCAGTTATAGGTATTGTTATTGGGAGAAAAATAATGCGGATGTGAATAATTAAAGATCGTTTTTTTTTCCTTCTTTTTACTTATGTCGCTTTTTTTACTTCCTTTTACAAAAAAGGAAATATTGTATTCGCGAAAAAATTTTCACTCAAAAATCGGCCTTAATTTCCATTTTTCTCACCCCCGAATGAATGTTGAATTTTTTTTTTCGACCCGATCGCACGTGGATATATCCCTAGGAACGTACAGACACCCGAAATATCCATTTTGACGACCCCCGAGTTTACAGCGAATTTTCTCGTGACGTCCGTATGTACATATGAATGTGCGTACGCGTATTTATGTGTATGTATCTCGCATAACTCAAAAACGATATGTCCTAGAAAGTTGAAATTTGGTACGTAGACTCCTAGTGGGGTCTAGTTGCGCAACCTTCCTTGGTTGCATTCGGATTATCCTAAGGGGGTCTTTTGCCCCTTTCGGTGGGGAACTCATTGTTAATTTTAATGTAATCTCAAGTTGTGTTATAAGTTGTCGGACACTTGGCGATATATCGCCAGTCTTTTGATCGCCAAGTTTTGTCGCCAACTTGGCGACAAATTTGGCGTTTTTTTTTTTTTTAATTTGGTTTTAATTTGTCCACTGTTGGTGATATTTGGAGAGTAAACTATTGAATCACATTAAAATTGCCAATAATTAGGAAATGACATTAAATTGGAGTAAAAGGAAGTCATGTGATGTACACATCAGCTCGTTTTCTTTAGAAAACATTTTATTTTTTTTTTCGAAGAAAGAAAAGAAACAGCTAATTAAAATAAAAAGCTTCCTGGTAGAAATTCATCGCCAAAACAATTTAAATAATGCATCTTTGTTGGTTTAGGGGGGCAATGCGGACTTTTGTAACACAGGAGCAACATTTCAAGGCACTAGAGTGAACGTTTATTTTTTGAATAAAACTGGGATAAGTGAAAATGTTGGCAACTGCATCTGCATAATATAGCAGGCAGTCCGGTTATCACATCCAGAGACTGCAGTTTCGTTTTTATTAGAACTCATCAGTCTGGGTTAGTGAATAATTGAGCTGGAGGCAGATGTCATCTCATTAAAGCTGAGAAAGTAAACGAACTGGAGGATAAAGGAATTTATCTCACCAGCAAATGGCATTGTGCTATATTGCATATGGTTGTGCCTTAGCTCTGGTTTAGGAAATGTAACTTGCTGCTAAAACTGCATCTGTATATAAGGGTCATTCTCCAGAAAACGTAACTTTTGAACGCAAATATTTTTCAATTTCGAAACCTTTTGTTTTCTTTTTTTTTCTTCACTCTTACATGAAAGTGTTACCTACTAGAAGTAACCATAAGCAATAGCCCACAGCTAAGTTTCAATTATTTTACTCATAAATAAAAAAGATTAAAAAAGGCCTTGTTCACGGAAATTAAAAAGGAAAAAAAAATTTAATGTTTAAAAATGGATGCTAGTTTAGCATCAAAGTAGTAATTTTGTTAATTGTGCAAACAATGAGCTCTTTCAATGATTAATGGGACTTTAATATTAAGCTCTCCAAATTAATGTACGGCTAAATTAGTAGTTGTCCTTTTAGATCAAATGCGTGTTAAAAAAAAGTATGTAGTAAATTTGAGAATATACTGGCAATTTATGGTTGTGGTAGAATGCCTAAGCTTGATGTATTTCCCCTCCATCATTTTTTTTTCACCTCAGAAATAATGACATTGATAAGGTCTGTAACGGAGGTGAGGTATTTTCCATTTATATGGGCCTAATGGATACATTTTTCAGGGAAATATTTTTTTTTCTTCGTTGCTACAATCTGCACATGTTAAGCATATGAAAACATGTCCACTTTTTTTTACATTAATTTACATCCCTGAAATTCAAGTTCACAGAAATGAGAAGTCAGAATAACCACACTAAGTTTTTAAAGCAAAATCTATCTTCTTGTTCTTCGACACAAATCTCACAACTTCAACTATGGCTGAAAATATGCAAGGGAGCTAGCTCCCTTGTATCATGGAAAATAAAATTTGATGTCATTACTTCCACATGTTATTGAGGAATGGCATTTTGTGTTTTGGTAATGGAGGTGAGAATTTATTGTGTGACATGACTCCTTGTTCGACTAAAACGAACTAAAACACAATATTAAAAATTTAATATACTTAAATAATTAGTATTTGAGTCACTTGTGAAAGGAACAATAAATAAATAAGTATATACTTTTAAGGGGAGTCAGTACCCCCTATACCGTCAATGTTAATTTGCACAGGTTCATGTACCTTTTTCTGAAAATCTATTAAAGATACAAGTATGAATTTTTTTTCTGTACCTCAAGTAGACTCTGTTCTCTATACTGAAGTAAAATTTTACAGAAAGAAGGCTTAGTTTTTTTGTACAAAATTCTAATGTGTGAGTCACTGTATTTGTTTCAAAAAATACCATTTTGCCACACAAAATCAGCTCTATAAAAAATAATTTCCGAATATGAGAAAAAGTTTACTTCAGTATATGCAGTTAGATGTATGGAATAGGTGGTAAAATTTTCAAAGCCTTACACAATTTAGTTTCTGAGAAAAAGGAACATTTAGTTTAAAAAATACCGTTTCGAGATATTGCAATTTAAAGGGGAAAATCATACCTCATCAAAATAGGTTTTACATTTTTTAAAGCATATTTTAACTTACTTCTATTATGAGCACGTTCAAGATGTTTGTATCATTAAAACGGTATTGAAATGGAGTTTCAAAATATATAAAAATCAAAAAATCGAATTTTTGAAAGTATTTAGGGTATTGACTCCCCTTAACTAAACATGTTATAAAGCATCATTAACACAGACATGTCACGGAGGTAAGAATTCACATGTAGTGAACCAAAAATATACTTAGATAAAAATTATTATTAAAAAACTGTTGGCAGATTTAAATAGATATATTTTCGATGAAATTAAAAAATATTGTTAAATGAATTGTTCCTTAAAATCTGTACTGTAAAAAGCGTGTGACAGAAAAGTTACACTTTTTGAAGAACGACCCATAAACAAGAAGAAAGTGGCATTTATTTTTTGCAATTTGTACATATGAGGCATTCAGAAGCAAAGGGATGTACGTGGACATTTTCAAGTTTAGAGTAAAACGCGTTTAAAGATTAGCTCCTAGATAGGCTTTTATTGAAATATTTTTCTAAATCATGCTGTACAGCAGCAACTACCAGGGTTACTAGTACCACCTCTTGCCCCAAGACAGAGGAGAGGTTCACCTATCATTTGTACTGGTTATCTCCAAGTTTTGCCACTTACATCCCTTTGCTTCTCACTGCCTCATAAGAACTGATGTAGAGTGAATCAGGGTATTGCGCGCCACCGCAGAAGAAATGTTTTTTAAAAAAATTATGTTAACGAAAAATAAAAGCTACTGCCTCCTAATTCTCTTAACGTAAAATTAGATGCTATGTAAAATCTATCATGACCAAAACCTACGAATAAATTTTTTATTTCGAAAAAAAAAGCAAGTTTGGGGCATATTATCTTGAGAGTCAGGCAATTTGCCCAACGCTATCATTTTGAATGCCATACTTGAGATAAAAATTCACCAAACTTTTTAGAAAAAGCAAAAGATTTTTAGAATCAACTAAATGAAAATCAATACCAATCATATGATATGAGCAAAGAAAAGAAAAATTAATGTTAATTTTATTGGAGTAAAATAAAAATGTAAAAGGTTTTAAATTGCGTTAAAAAGTGCCATTCTTACATCTACTTTGCTATAAAACATTAATTATCTGTAAAAGTTTGCTGAAAATGTCTGTAGTGTTTGCGTGAAACTTCTTTATACACAAATACTCTTGAAAAAGTCGACTCTGTTGTTCAAATCTTGAAATACAGAAACTGGGGGTTTTACTTGATGGGGCGTGATACCCCGCTTTTCTCTAGTATTGTGTTTTTAAAGTACAAAATAACCTGAGTATACTTGAAACTGATTTTAAAAAAGCATGTACCGATAGCCCAGTTACGACATCATGAGATTGCAATCTCATTCTTGCTATCAGCTTCTCGATCTGGATTAGTCGATAACCGAGGAAGTAGAAGTCCTCTCATCGAAGCCGATATTAACTTCCAACTGGCAGCTAAAATTAAATTAATTTTGGCACAACAGTAAAAGTCCGCAGACAATGGTACAGCTCAACTCGTAAAATGAAGGTAAACGCTTTAGGTAATTAGCTGTAAGTTAAAGCCCTGAAGCCGGGGCTAAGGTAGAAATAGTGAAAAAGTGTATAAAAAAGTGTATATGCTTGTATTTACGCTCATAACTTACCGTTAATTAAGAATGGAGCTATCGGCAGGATCCTCCTTAAATTTACCTTTACAAACAGCATTGCTTTAAGAACTGTGCACTTAATTGTTGATAAGCACAATTAGCTTTTCTACTGGCATATAGATCAGAGCAAAAAGTTGTAACGTTAAAAGGAACGTGTTATATATATATATATATATATATATATATATATATATATATATATATATATATATATATATATATATATATATATATATATATATATATATATATATATATATATTTATCTATTTAGAAAAATAAAGTTTAGAGAACGTTTGTAAAACTGAAATTTACGACGAACATTTTGAGATTTGAGAATGCTTTCCTGCAAGTGATTGCATACCATAATTTTTTACTTTTTTTTTTTTTTTTTTTTGTTCTATGAAACATAACATCCCACTTATTTAGTTGCCAAAAACGTTGCTTAATATTATTGTATCATGGAATAGGCGCGATCGAAAAAGTTGTGCGCATTTCGAATTCGTTCAAGTTAGAG